>NC_053436.1:53400205-53464907 GCF_007990345.1 Gossypium hirsutum | reverse complement strand
TAAGTGGGGAGAGTTGTGACAGCCTAAAGTGACCCTAGTCGGAAAGCGGTCTCGGGACCGCTAGACCGAGTCACCAAATTATTTGAATGTGATAATTATTGCCTAAAATATGTGAATATAAATGTGTGAAAGTTTTAAGCTTCGATTTAGTTAATTGCATGTGAATTTAGTTGATAGGACTTATGTGAGAAAATTTAGAAATGTGCTAGGCAAATGCAAGTGGCCTAATAGTGCATGTAATCAAAGGGGTGGACTTGCATGTCAATTTCCCCCCATTTAAGTACTAGTGGCCGGCCATGACAAGGGATGATGGGCAAAACATGTCATGAAACATGTTGTGTTAATGGAAAAATAAAATAAGAAGCATGGGCAATAAACTAATAAGAAATGGAAGGAAGAAAACAAAAAAAAAGAATGTGTGTGAGTGTTCCCCCCCATTGCCGTGAGTGAAGAAAAGAAAAAAAATTTGTTCATCCTTTTTCATTTCTTTTGGCCGAAAATTCTAAGGAAGAAGGAAGGAGTTCTTGCTTCATGTTTGGTTTGGAAGAGGATTAGGAGGAGGTTTGGCCATACTTGTATCTAGATTAAGGTATGTTTGAGGTTGTGCCATGAGATTCATGCATGTTTTTAGTTGCTAGCTTGAGTTCTAATTAGCCCATGGTTCAAATCTTTGCTATGTCATGGGAATGATATTCGGCCTAGGTGGATTTTGTGTTAATGCCATTGCATGCTAAATATGAAGCTTGTTAATGATACATGTGATGGTAGATTGATGACTCTTGGATTTTCTTTTTAGCATTTTTGAGTGAGACATTAAGTTCTTTGTTTAACCATGACCAAAATTGAAATGGTATGGTGTTGTGATGTATTCGGCCATGGTATATCCATAAGTATGATTTATGCTTATTGCATGGTAGGTAAGATTTGTATTTTGGATTTATGTTCATGTTTAGTTATAATCAACTTTGAGATTCGGCTCTTGCACATATATATATGTTTGAACATGACGTATTGGTATGACATATACAATATCTCAAGGTATATATTTACATATGATGGTGTTTCGGTTATGGAGTACATGATGGATGCGTATTGAGTTATAATATGTAATGCATTAGTTAGTAAAAGGTATGCCATTTGTGTGTGGTATTGAGTATATAATTGGCCTCAACATAGACATGCATAATCAGCCACATGAATGAGTACATAGGTTGATGTGCTGTTCGGCCATAGGTAAGCATATTGAAGGCGTTATCTTGACTTAGAAAATTCGGCTAAGGAGAGTATTAACTAATGTGTTGAGTTTGATTCATGATTCCGTACATATGTGACTTTAATGTCTAATGAATATATGTGGGCCAAGTACCTTGAGTTCCTCTTTTCGATGCTCAAATGATTAAATCAATTTATTTGTTAAATTAAGCTCAAGAGCAAAGGAGAACTAAATCCGATAAAGGGAAGGAAAAAGTGGTCGAATAGCCATCGGAATCGTTCGACAACATCCGAGGTAAGTTTTCGAGTAATGGGACTTAAATTATGATTCGATTAGATTATGTCTTAAGTAAATCAAAATCATGCTCTTGTATGTGGCTATTGAGCCGAAATTGTAAATGTGATAAGTGTCTTGTGTTTGAGCTTTGGTAATGAAAATGAAATATGAATGTGTCATGACTTATTGATATATGTGCATGGTTACTCGAATGATATCCGGGCTAAGTCCCGAAGGCTTTTGTGCTAAGCGACTACATCCGGACTAAGATCCGAAGGCATTTGTGCTAGCGACTATATCCGGGCTAAGTCTCGAAGGCATTTATGCTAGTGACCATATCCGGGTTAAGACCCGAAGGCCTTGTGCGAGTGGTTATATCCGGCTAAACCCCGAAGATGCTTGATTTGGGAATGAGCGATCTTGCTGTAAAAATTTAAATTAATATGCTCGTAAAATCCCAGCGATGAGGTATGTTTCGTGTGTGCTTTGAATTAGTTGATCCCTTACAAATCTGTATTCGCTCAGTCGATAAATGAGCTACCGGCCTTTGGCTAAGTTGATCTTTTGTGTATGAACATAACGGTTGGTAATGTGAAGTAAGTATGATATTGAGAATTTGTGCATATGAAATTATCCGTTTAGCTATATGAATGCTATACTTTTGTTGTGCTGGAATCCCTTGCTCAAAACTTACTAAGCATAAATTGCTTACTCCGTTTCTTTGTTTCTCTGTTTTATAGATTTTGGCTCGTCAGCTATCGGACTCGGGATTTTTGGAAGTCGAAGTCTCCCACACTATCAAAGCCCCCTTTTGGTACAATATTGGTTGAACTTTGAAATGGCATGTATAGGACTACCCTTCTTGTTGTTGGTCATGTACCAATGGATTTTGTGTAAATTTGGATAGCCATGCGAAAATGGCTTATATACGTTTTTAGCATAGTACTATAATCGTTTTGTATGTTGATCACTAAGAGGTATGGAAATGTTTGGAAACGATTAGCCATTGGAATGGTTAATCATGATTATACTTTGTGCTATGTATGCAAAAAAAGGGGCTAATTGAATCATGGAAACTATGAAATAGGTAAAGTCTACCTTAAAGGCAGATGCTGACAGCAGCAGCGATGTGGATGTGAAAAATCACTAAAAATAGTAGGAATGGAATTAAATAGTGAATAAATTGTGTAAATGAACCTTGATGAATCCAATTTCATATGGAAGAAACGAAACAGTCATATGAGTTGTATGTGAAGAGATAATTAGGTTTTCGTGAAATAGGGCCAGAACGGTTTCTGGATTCCCTATTCCGACTTTGGAAATTCATTATAAATTAACCAGAGATAATTAGGAGTCATTCCATATATGTATAGATTCCTCTTTGAGTCTAGTTTCTATAGAAATGAACGGCATCAGTATTGAAGCCCTGTACAGGGAGATATCTAAGTCGTAATGCGCGAAGGTCAGTGTAGTCAATCCCTGTAACATGGGCGACTTTAACTAATAAACGGTACTAATTGGTCCGAATAAAAATTACAGAAAAAAAATTTTAGATGCATATATGAGTCTAGTTTCAAGTAAAAATCACGAAACTGATTTTCGAGTTGTGGAACTCAAGATATGATTTTTAAGGTGACAGCGACACAGTTAGCCAGCTGTCTGGAAATTTTTAAAATGAACTGTGCAAGTAAATGAATTAAGTCGGTCAGCACCTCGTGTTCGACT
Organism: Gossypium hirsutum; assembly: GCF_007990345.1. NCBI lineage: Eukaryota > Viridiplantae > Streptophyta > Magnoliopsida > Malvales > Malvaceae > Gossypium > Gossypium hirsutum. The sequence goes on along the minus strand of NC_053436.1, from coordinate 53,461,693 downwards.
CCGGCAACGGTCTCGGGCACGGGGTGTTACAAGGTGAACCTCAGATCTCTATCCGACACAATAGAAATAGGTACCCCGTGTAATCTCACAATCTGAGAAGCATACAATTCAGAAATAGGTACCCAAATCGCATCTTTCTTACTTGCCGACACTGGCAACCCAGATACAAAATCCATCGTCACTCGATCCCATTTCCATTCAGGTATCATGATCGGCTGAAGTAAACCTGTAGGCACTTGATGTTCCGCTTTCACTTGTTGACATTTTAAACACTTCGAAACAAATTCGGAAATGTCTCGTTTCATACCATGCCACCAAAACTGACGTCTCAGATCATTGTACATTTTCTTACTCCCCGGGTGAATTGACATTCGGCTACAATGAGCTTCATTCAGAATCATTGAAATAAGTTCTGAATTTCTTGGAACACACAAACGACTTCTGAACCTCAAACAATCGTCATCATCAATTTGAAACTCTGATTCCATATTCGAAACACATTCAGCCCGTTTTGCAACCAATTCATCATCGACTTTCTGAGCTTCACGAATTTGATGAATCAACAATGGTTTGGCCTTTAATTCAGCTACTAACACATTGTTGGATAGAACAGACAAGTGTACATTCATCGCTAGTAAAGCAAACAGTGATTTACGACTTAAGGCATCCGCAACCACATTAGCCTTTCCCAGGTGATAGTCAATGACAAGCTCATAGTCTTTTAACAACTCGAGCCAACGTCTTTGTCGCAGATTCAAGTCTCTTTGAGTCATCAAATATTTGAGACTTTTGTGATCCGAATATACGTGGCACTTCTCACCAAATAAGTAATGTTGCCATATTTTGAAAGCGAATAGATGGCAGCCAGTTCGAGATCATGGGTTGGATAATTTTTCTCATGTGGCTTCAATTGTCTCGATGCATAAGCTACAACTCGACCTTCTTGCATCAATACACAACCCAACCCAAGTAAGGATGCATCACTGTAAATGACAAACTCCTTGCCTGATTCTGGCTGCACTAGTACTGGAGCTTCAGTCAAATAAGTTTTCAGTTGATCGAAACTTTTCTGACACTTTTCTGTCCATTCGAACTTAACATCTTTCTGAAGTAGTTTCGTTATTGGTGTGGCTATCATCGAGAATCCCTTTACGAACCGTCTGTAGTAATCGGCAAGTCCCAAAAAACTCCGAACCTCAGTAATATTTCTCGGAGGCTTCCAGTTAAGTATGGCTGAAATTTTGCTCCGATCAACTCGAATACCCGATGCAGATACCACATGACCCAAGAAGCTAACCTCTCTTAACCAGAACTCACACTTACTGAACTTAGCATATAACTGCTTATCCCGTAAAATTTGCAACACTAGTCCCAGGTGTTCAGCATGATCGGTTTCATTTCTCGAATAAACCAAAATATCATCGATAAACACAACTACAAACCGATCCAAATACGGTCTGAAGATCCGATTCATCAAATCCATAAATACCGCAGGGGCATTAGTGAGCCCAAACGGCATCACTAAGAACTCGTAGTGACCATATCTCGTTCTGAAAGCAGTTTTGGGTATATCCGAATCTCGAATTCGCAACTGATAATAACCCGATCTCAAATCTATCTTTGAAAACACTGAGGCTCCCTTTAGTTGATCAAACAAATCATCAATACGTGGTAACGGATATTTATTCTTTATTGTCACTTTATTCAGCTGACAATAGTCGATGCACAACCTCATGGTTCCGTCCTTCTTTTTCACAAACAATACTGGTGCACCCCAAGGTGAGAAACTTGGTCGAGCGAAACCTCTATCCGTCAACTCTTGCAACTGAGCTTTCAACTCTTTTAACTCAGTTGGTGCCATACGATATGGAGCTATCGAAATCGGTGTAGTCCCAGGTACAAGCTCAATACCAAACTCTACCTCCCGAACAGGTGGTAAACCCGGTAATTCTTCGGGAAAAACATCCAGATATTCACAAACCACCGGCACAGATTCAGGCTTCTTTTCTAACTCTTTGTCATCAAGTACATACGCAAGGTATGCTTCACACCCCTTTCTTACATATTTCTGAGCCAACATCGATGATATTATAGCTGGCAACCCATTCAAGTCAGTAGACTCAACTCGAATTATCTCGTTATTTACACACCTCAAATCAATGGTTTTTCTTTTGCAATTTACAATTGCATCATGTACGGTCAACCAATCCATACCGAGGATAACATCAAATTCATCAAATGGTAAAAGCATCAAATCGGTCGGAAAACAGGAACCTCGGGTTACTATGGGACATTTCTTACACACTTTGTCAACAAGTACATAACGACCCAAGGGATTCGACACTCGAATTACGAACTCAGTAGACTCAACAAGTAAAGTCTTACTGGATGCTAAGGTTTCACATATATAAGAATGAGTAGAACCAGGGTCAATCAAAGCAATCACATTAGTATCAAAGAGAGTAAAAGTAGCGGTAATAACATCTGGCGAGGAAGAATCCTCGCGTGCTCGTATAGCATAAGCTCTAGCAGGAGCACGAGCCTCAAATCTGGTTGTAGCATCTCTAGATCTTCTCTGACCGCCACTAGCATTGCCCGTGTTTCTAGATGGTTTACCCCGGGTAGTAGTAGCACCTGGTTTCCTACTCTGATTTACATTTTGTTCAGACAGTCTCGGGCAATCCTTGATAAAATGGTCAGCTGATCCGCACTTATAACAGGAGCGGTCATGGAATCTACAACTCCCCAAATGCCATTTACCACAATACTGGCACTCCGTTCTGTCTCGACGATCATTTCCAACACTGGCGACCGACGTGACTCGTGTACTCATAGGGGGTCGATCGCGATCTCGTCTAGAAAAACCCGAAGTGTCTCTAGACCGGCCTAAGTCATCTCTAAATTTCTTCGATGACTGTTGAAAGGGCTTTCCCGAAGATCTCTTACGAAACTCCTTTGCTCCCATATCAACTTTATATCATCTTCAGTCCATCCTCGAAACGTTTACACATCACAGCTTCTGAAGAAATGCATTCTCGAGCGTACCGGCTAAGCCTTACAAACTTTCGTTCATAATCAGTAACCGACATGGAACCTTGTTTAAGTTCAAGAAATTCCTTCCGTTTTTGATCAATGAATCTCTGACTGATATACTTTTTTCGAAACTCAGTTTGGAAAAACTCCCAAGTTACTTGCTCTCTGGGCACAACAGAAATCAACGTATTCCACCAATAGTAGGCAGAATCACGTAGCAAGGAGATAGTACACTTTAGGCATTCATCGGGTGTGCAAGATAGTTCATCGAGTACCCGAATAGTGTTGTCCAACCAAAATTCAGCTTGCTCGGCATCATCGCTATCCGTAGCTTTAAATTCAGTAGCCCCGTGTTTTCGGATTCTGTCAACTGGGGGCTATTTGACCTTATTTGGTCAGTTACCGGAGGTATTGTAGGTGCGGGGGTTGTATTAGTCGGGAATGGAGGTTGTGGAATAGCCGTATTAGTTCAAATGTATTGGTTGAACCAATCATTCATCACGCTATAAAAAGCCTGTCTAGCTTTGTCATTCTGATTACTAGCAATAGGTTGAGAGTCCGCTAGCGCTGTCCCTTATGCGGGAGCAGGCGCTACACTCTCAAGATCATCAGCTACCGCTCGGTTGGGATCGAGATCCATTTCTATAAGTAAACACATTTTTAACTGTCAGAAATCACCACACTATCAAATAAACACATAATGGCATGTATAGCTAGACCCAAACGTATTACGGTAGTCCTAGAATCGACTAAACCGTAGCTCTGATACCAATAAAATTGTAATGCCCCATACCCGAGACCGTTGCCGGAGTCGAACACGAGGTGTTAACAGACTTAATTCATTTACTTACACAGTTCATTTTTAAATTTCTAGACAAGCTGGTTAACTGCATCACAGTCACTTTAAAAATCATATCTCGAGTTCCGAAGCTCGAAAACTGATTCCGTAAATTTTTCCTGAAACTCGACTCATACATCTATATTAAAATTGTTTTCTACAATTTTTGGTCAGGCCAATTAGTACAGTTTATTAGTTAAAGTCTCCCCTATTTCAGGGTTCGACTACTCTGACCTTCATGCATTACGACTTAGATATCTCCCTGTACAGGGCTTCAATACTTATTCCGTTTGTTTCTAAAGAAACTAGACTCAAAATGGAATCTTTAAATATAGGGAATGACTTCTAATTATCTCTTATTAATTTATAGTGAATTTCCAAAGTCAGAATAGGGGATCCAAAAATCGCTCTGGCCCTGTTTCACAAAAACTTAAACATCTCATAAAATACGACTCATATGATCGTTTCGTTACTTTCATATGAAAGTAGATTCATCAAGATTCGATTACATAATATATTCACTATTTAATTCCATTCCTACTATTTTTAGTGATTTTTCAAATCCACATCACTGCTGCTGTCAGCATCTTTTTTTTTAAGGTAAACTTTACCTATTTCATGGTTTTCCATGGATCAACTAGAATTTTGTCATACATAGCACCAAAATGATCGTGATTAACCATTCCAATGGCTAATCGTTACCAAACATTTCCATACCACTCAATGAACAACATACAAAGTGATTATAATGCTATGCTCAATATATATATAAGCCATTTTCGCATGGCTATCCAAATATATACATTACCAAAGGTACTTGACTAACAACAAAGGGCAGTCCTATACATGCAATTATCAGAGTTCAACTAAAAGAGTACCAAAAGGGCTTTGATAGTGTGGACGACTTCGACTTTGACAATCCCGAGTCCGATAGTTGACGAGCAAAATCTATAAAACAGAGAATCAAAGCAACGGAATAAGCATTTAATGCTTAGTAAGTTTGAGTAATGAAATTAGTTTTGACTAAAGTATAACATTCATATGGCTAAATGAATAATTTCATATATGCACATTCTCATAATCATACTTACTTCACGCTTCAATCAACATATTCATCCACAAGGTATCAAACCTAACTAAAGGCCGAAAGTTCGTTAATCAGTTGAACGAATACTATTTAAAATGAATCGACTTTTCCGATGCATATACGAAACATACCTTATCGTTTGGATTTTATGAGCGTATTAATTGAAATTATTACAGCAAGATCGCTCACTTCCAAACCTAAGTATCTTCGGGATTTAGCCGGATATAACAACTCGCACAAATGCCTTCGGGTCTTAGCCCGGATATAGCAACTCGCACAAATGCCTTCGGGTCTTAGCCCGGATATAATCACTAGCATAAATGCCTTCGGGACATAGCCCGGATATAGCAACTCACGCGAAAGCCTTCGGATCTTAGTCCGGTTATCATTCGAATAATCATGCACATATGTCCACAAATCATAACACATCTTTATTTCGTTTTCATTACTAGAACTCAGACACAAGGCACTTATCTACCATTACCATTTTCGGCTCAATAACCACATACAATGAGCATGGTTTTGATTCACTATATAACATGATCTAATCGAATCATAATCTAAGTTCCATTACTCGAAAACTTACCTTGGATGTTGTCGAACGATTTCAACGGCTATTCGATCACCTTTTCCTTTCCTTTATCGGATTTAGTTCCCCTTTGCTCTTAAGCTTAATTTAACAAATAAATTGATTTAATCATTTTGAACATCAAAGAGAAATTCAAGGTACTTAGCCCATATATATTAGGCATTAGAGTCATATATGTATGAAATCATGAATCAAATTCAACATATTAGCCAATATTCTCCTTTAGCCGATTTTCTAAGTCAAGATAAAGCCATCAGTATGCTTACCTATAGCCAAACGTACGACATCAATCTATGTATTCATTCATGTGGCCGAATATGCATGTCTATGTTGAGGCCGATTATATACTTAATACATTCTACAAATATGGTTACTTGTATTGACTAAATACCATTTTGTTTCAAGTTCAAAACTCGGCTAATACACATATATACACTAGTAATCAAATACTAACATTTGTACTTCACCTTAATAGCTAGCTTAGCAAACCTTAATTTAACATATAATTGTTCATAACACAATTAAAGCATCCTCTCCATTCCATCAATTCAAAACACATACATTACTCAATAATATTCAAAATCATATTCGGCCTTAGTACACACTTGTTAGCCGATTTTTCTCCATTTAGCAACTAATGCACATATGTGCTCATTTGCTAGACTCTACTTCACCTAACTACCATTTCTCATCCAAATAACATGAACAACATTTACTCATGACATCAAGCATTCTTTAATTCGGCTATTACTAGTATAAGCTTTAACCATTCATATTTTTAGAAAGACCAAGTTTTTTCCTCAATACATTCATCATCAAAATTCAAGTAAAACAATCAAAATTCCTTCCTTTATAACCATAGCCGAAGGCTCCATTCACCCATCATTAGTGAAAATTTTAGCATGGGCTAAGCAAGAACCATGATAATTTACCTAAAACAAGTAAACATTTCACAAATTTAACACAATATACTAACCTCCCTAAGGATTCAAGTGACCGAAATTCTTCCCCTCCTTTGTTTCTTATATTCGGCCAAGTTGAACAACAAAGAGAGAACTTTGTTTTCATCACCAATTTCCTTTTCATTACTTTATTACTAACCTTTTATTTTATTATTTCTAACATAAAACACTAACACAAAATGTTTATAATAGGCTTTAACCCATAGCATGGCCGGCCACCATCTTGGTTTTTGGTTAATTTGACATGCAAGTACAATTATTTGCAACATGCATAAATAGGCCACTTTACATTTGCCTAGCACATTTCTAAATTTTCTCACATAAGTCCTATTTAATAAAATTCACTTACAATTAACAAAATTCAAACATGAAATTTTCACACATGCATATATACATATAATAAGCATCAAATATGACGGTCAATTATTTTTATGACTCGGTTTAGTGGTCCCGAAACCACTTTTCGACTAGGGTCATTTTAGTGCTGTCACATTGAATCTTAATGAATCTTATTTCATGTGGAAGAAAAAAAAAGGTAAAAGAGTTTTATTTTATGAAATATTTACGTTTTGGTGAAATAGGGTCAGAGCAATTTCTGAATCCCCTATTCTAAATTTAAAATTTTACCATAAATTGTACAAAAACAATTAGGAGTTGTAATTGACATGTATGAAATACTTATTGAGCCTAGTGTTATTAGAAACAAACAACATAGTCATTGAAACTCTATACACAGAGATATCTGATTCGTAATACATAGGGGTCAGAGTAGCTGAACCCTAAAACTGGGGAGACTTTAACTAATAAACTGTACTAATTGGTCCAACCAAAAATTCTAGAAAAAATTCAGTAAGTATATATATGAGTCTATTTTCAGGGAAAATTTATGGAATTGGATTTTGAGTTTCGTAACTTGAGATATGGATTTTTTTAGCGACTGTGATGCAGTTAGCCAGCTTGTCTGGAAATTCTAAAATAAATTGTTTGAGCTATTTAATTAATGAATTAAGTCCGTTAACACCTCGTGCTCGACTCCGGTGACGGTCTTGGGTACGGGGGCATTATATTTGGTGGTATTAGCTCTACGGTTTAGTCGGTTCTCGGACTAACCTAGCATGTGTAAGAGTCTAGCTATACATGCAACGGATCCGTGATAGTGTGATGCCTCCCGACGCGTATGAGCACCGTCTTGTTTAGACAGAGGTACTCTCAAACCGAGCTGCACTGACCATGTTCAATGTGATGCGAAGGTGTTTGAATAAAATTACGATTATAATGAGTTTCTATTCAGAAAAGTATGATTAAAAGTTTATGATATATATATGTGATAACACGTGAGATGAAAGTTCATGTTGTGATAAATATCCATACTTGCTTAATGCTCATATGATGTAGTGCGCTTGGCTTACTTGATAAGATGAACGGGATAACGAGAAATTCGTAGAGGTATGAGTAAAGGTTCCTAATATCATGATATGAATGAAAATGTCATTGCCTTGATTGAACGTTGAATGTTGATGAATGTCAATGATATTTTTTATGAGATAAATGATTATAATGAAATGAATTTATCTATGTTAAATCGTTTGGACTAAATTATATGATTGTAATGATATGTATATGATGATGCACGAAATGAAAGTTGTGATTGTGATGCAAATATCTATGTTTGTTTAGCCCTTATATGATGTAATGAGTATGATTTGTTTGAGTAAATGAATGGATAAGTCAAGCTGTCCAGAAAACATAGGATGCATGCATTAGTATACTTGTCTAAATGGGATAATTAGAAAATTTGTGTAAACCAACATGAATGATGCATTGCCTGAATGAATGATATGATTTTGATGATGTTGATATGATGATGGAAATTGTGTCATATGTATATGTATGAGAAAGTCGAGTCAAAGGCACTACAACCCCTCCCCCTTACCGAAATGGAGCTTATAATGGGATTTCATGAGATTTGTACTGAATAAGTTTCCGGTTGAGAAACCAAAGAGTTCAATGATAGAATAATAATAAACATGATTAGAGACTGAGAATGAGTTGGTAAATAAAGTTAGAACTAGAAAAGTATTAGGTTGATATAAAGATTATTGGAGCTATGCACTATCCCAGTTAAAGAATGAATTTGCTTTGGTAAATTGAATTACTCAGATACAAGGTCGAGAAAAGTGTAAATCAAAATTTAGTCAGAACTGGTCTTCTTTAGTGAAAGGTCTAACATGAAATTTTTGATGGCAGAACTAGTTGTGGGAAATGATATTTGAAATGTGTAATATCCGAGTGTGACAGTTACGGCTGGACAGATTTAACAGTTTCTTCTGAGATGTTCTATGTATTTATTCGTTCTCAGAAAAAAATTCTATGGCTGTTGATCTTTTGAAGAAATTCTTGTTATATGAGAATGTTTTCTAATCCTGGTGTTAGATGGATGCATTGGTAGTCCGACTGGTTTATAATTTGTATTACTGTATTTCCTCGGGCATTTTATTGCATTTCATCTGATAAGAATTGATGAGAGGATATGTATGATATTATGATACTGTTTCTTCTACTTAATGCTCCATTTGATATATATGTATGGGAAGATACATTATTCTTGTTATATTTGATTCCAGTGGATTAAATGATGTTTTCTTCTGGACTTCTTTTCTCTGAGGAATTTTTGAGATCTTATATATTTTCCTATGAGTTTGGTTTTTGATTTTCCGACATAGTATCGTATCTTGGGTTTCTTTATTCTAGATTTCTTTATTCTGGGTTTCTCAATCGTGGATTTTTTTATTCGGTTTTCTTGTTATCTTTATTCCATAATTTGTCAATTATGACTTATGTTCGAAGTGCATTCTTCAGCTTGTGATAATCATGAGAAGCACGAATATACTTCTGATTTTATCTTGGTAATGTGGTGATTTTAATATTGGAATTTCTCACATTTTCGTGTAAGGATTTGACAACAGTAAAGGCATAAGTGATAAAAGTGCGAGTTTCAATCGGTATGGTGGATTACTTCTCTCAAGTAAGTCAATTATAATTAATGACTTCAATTGAGATATTTTGGTTACTTGAGCTAATGCAATTGAGATGGTTTTAATTAGCGTAAGAAATGAATAGTAAAGGGTTGCATGATGAATTGTTTAGTAACTAGAAGAAAGGATTACTTGAAATGTCATTCAACGGTATTTAGATCGGCTCGGGTGTTTAATCTGTGTGAATTATTTATTTGAAAGATTTCATATGACAATTATCTCAGGATCATTTTTTTTTCAAGTCTGATAATAGAATTTCATTTCTTTACGAGTAAAAGATAAATAGTCTGAACGAGAAGTGTATATCTCTTAGAAAATTTTGATATGAGTTGAAGCTACTAAGAATGATAAAGTTTTCATCTTACGAAAGCTGAAAAGTTTATTACATGTTAGCAAGGTTTGGACAGATGAGAATATCGCTAAGCAAAACGTCTGAACTGGACTAGTCTGCATTGAGTAAAGATTTCTTAATTTTCAGTAATGCACTGTTGTATGAATGGTGATGTGTTTCACAAAAATAAGGTAATGTGATAGTTTGGAGCATTTGATGTCACAGAAAATTTGAGTTGTTGATGGGGTTAAAGCCGAGTATCAGGATCTACCAGAATTATCTTTTCCAGTATTGATATTAGGATGAGAATGAGAAGGATTAATTCCGAGGCTATATCAGAATTATTTCCGTAGCGGAAAGAGAAAAATGTGATAGTGAGTAGTAAACTAAAAGAGTACAGTGAGGATCAACTTCTGATGTTGAATTTTAGATTGGATCTGATTCATGGTATTATTATTCCAAGGCTTATACAGAAAGAATTGTATGAAGATTACAGTGAAAATTTTCCTAGTCATTCAGAGAATAATGACATGTACTGTAATTTTATTCAGATGTTATTGGATTGTGATTTATTGATGATGAAAATTTGTATGATTATTTTGGAAGAGTGCAGGTCCCTTTGATTGTTGGATTTCTTGGAATTCTAGTCTCCATTAACCAAATTGAGATCTGGGTTTTATGTTAAGATGACAAGGGAAACTGAGAAGGGTTGAAAATTTAAGAACAATTTAGAGATGAGTTCGTAGGCTTTCAGAATATATGAGAAATTAAAGAGATATATTGGAGGCACCGCCTGAGTGAAAGTTCTTCGACACTGAATATGAAATTGAGGAATCTAAATGAAGACCACTTTTCCGGTAAGATTTTCTGGGACGAAAATCCCTAAAGTGCGGGAGAGTTGTGATATCCCGAATTAGGGCCTAATCGGAATAGTGGTTTTGGGACCACAAATCTGAGATAGAAATAATTATTTTATGATTATTTTGAGGTCTATGGTATGATTGCATGATTGTGTGAAAATTTTGTGAAGAAATTCTATGCATAAAATGCTTAATTTGAAGTTATGGACTAAATTGAATAAGTTACAAAACTTACATTCTAGAAGTTTCTAGTATGAAATTGCTTTGAAATATTAATTAGGAGGTCTTAAATAGCAATTTGACCAATTTCTAAGTTTATAGACAAAAATTGGACATGGATGGAATTTTTGAAAGTTTAGTAAGGAAGGGCATTTTGGTCATTTGAATATTAAATGAAATAAAATGGGAAAAATAACACAAAAATGATCATCTTCTACATAAGTTGCTGCCAAATTTTTCTCTTCACCATAGCTAGGGTTTCAACACTTTTAAGCCTTGATTGTAAGTGATTTCTATGCCCGTTTTTAATGTTCTTTACATTTTTGAAATCCTCGTAGCTCGGTTTAACTATTTCTACCAATATTTTGAGCTAGGGTTTATATTTAAAATTTCACCTATGGATGGTATGTATGAATTTTGATGTTTTATGGTAGAATATGAAGTTTGAGATTATGTTAAACAACTTTTGCTAAGTGATTTTTCGTAAAAACGAGTAAAATGACAATCGATAAAAATACCTAATATTTTAAGTACATGTTAGAGTGTGAATTTGATGTTGCTATAGAAGGGAAAAATGATCAGCATGCCATAAAATATAAGAAAATAGGATGAGGTTTAATTTACGAGCCTTGGGGAAAAAGTGTAAATATGTGAAAGTTTAGAGGCAAAATGGTAATTTTATGAAAGTTCGTTGTAACGTCCCCTAACCCTATACCGTCACCGGAACAGGGTTACGAGACATTACCAGTCAGTACAGTCCAATTCTAGTCATTAAATTAAAATAAATATTCACACACATCCTAGTTTTAAGATGTCGTCCCTTTAATGGGCCTTGCGGTCCAATATGAACAATAAATTCAATTCGGGACTAATTTAGAATCACTATGAATTTTTAGTAAATTTCAAAATTCATACTACAAACCGTTGCCAACCATAATTTACTCATTTCATCAATACTTCTACAACCTAAATGACTCTCATTAAACATCCTGGGTACATGCCACTATCAATACTCAACATACTTTACCTTAATGAATTCGGGATCATCCTGGGATGCTGATTCAACATACTATCTTTACTTAACCTGCGCACGGAAACAAACCGTACGCTGAGTATGGTATACTCAGTGGTATTTCTATAAACCGAACAATTAATAATATAACAAATAATTAAGATCATAATAACAATTTCAATTATTCAATTATTTATTCATAGATAAATTTCAACTACTTACCATATAAATTTTATACAAATCATATAATAAACACAATAATATAATTGTTCAATTCTTAACTAAATCCATTATTATTACTCCATTCTTTCACTTACTACTCGGCATAGCTTTCCTTAATTTACTCACAATTCAATATCATTAAACTATATTCAACTATACACTTATCAATCATATTCCATTTTAATTCATTTCAATAACAGTCAATTTCATTTATATCATATCAACTTACTATCCCTGATAGCTTTCAGTATATACATACGATTCATATATCTCAAATCACATTTCAATTCATCAAGTGGCATCATATATCATCAATTCGAACTCCAATCATTTCATGAACCCTTGGTTCATATTTTCAATTTCATATCTAAATTTTCAATTCTCAACTCAATTTCTCGTTTCATTTCAATAGCTTGATCAATCAAATTTATTCGATTTATCTTTCACTTATTTACCCCTATTAACAAACTCGGACTTTGACGGATACACGGATTCCAACCCAAACACACCAATACGGCACATTGTGCCTAAAACGGTACATAGTACCTGATCAGTATACGACACAGAAAGTGCCTAAAACGACACACGAGGTGCCTGATACGACACACGAGGTGCCTAAAATACGACACATAAAGTGCCTGATCGATAAAGCCGGCAAATCCCGTACACTTCCAGATCCTATGGCATGTCAATTATATCTGACTCAGCCCGACTAGTTAATAGGGTATTTCATTCACTTTCTCAATTTAATAATTCTTTCATCAATATCTCATTCCGATAATTACACATATTTACCCATTTTCACAATTCATACAATTTCATTCAATTCAACAAATATATTTCAATTATGCACATTAATTCATAATTCAATACAATTCAATTTACTTTTCAATACCAAATATTCAAATATCACAATCTTATATATTCATATCAATTTCCTCATATTTCCAATCAATATATTTTTCAATATAACATTCATTCAATATTCAAATTTCTACATAAGTCATATATATTATATAATTCAATCAATATAAATTCAATCAAAATAATTTCAATCAATATAAATTCAATAAATCCATCGCATACCAAAATCAATCCATTCCAATTGTAAAACATCATAATTCTAACACTAGCAATTGCCATATGTATATAAATATGACAAATAATAACTAAGTTCGGATTATAGAAATACAAACCGTAATTTTCGAGCTAACTCCCGTTAACTTTGTCTTGTCCTTTCTTAGCCGAGATTTCCGGTACCACATTGACTATTAAAGCTTAAAGCTTCAAACCTTCAATTTTCTCTTTTCTCCCGTTCTTTCTTTCTTTTTCTCCCCTGCTTTCTGTTTCGTTTCATTCTGTTTCTATTTCCTTTCTTTTGTTTCTTTAGTTTATATAATATAATATAATATAATATAATATAATTAAAACATAAAATATCTTTATTATATAATAATATAATAATATAATAATATATTAAACATAAAAAAAATCTTAGATTTTCTTCACGGTACACCGCCTCAATTTATACTTTTTGTATAATTTCCTTTTTAGTCCTTTTTATTTTCTTTTAATCTATAATTTAACTTTTATCCCTTATTCAATTTAGTCTTTTTCTTAATTACTCTTAATTAAATTAAATTCACTTAATTAAACTCTAATTAACTACTCATTTTACTTCGCAAATATTTTTAATAAATATTTACGAATCCATTTTTCAGAAACAGAGACCCGAAAATACACTTTTTCGGTAACGTTAAATTCGGGTCATTACATTCGTATTAAGGGCTGTTTTGATGAATGTGTGTATTAAATAAATTAATTTGGTATTATATATCAAGAGAAAAAATATTCGAGTCGAGATCGACGAAAAAATAAAGTTTACGAGGAATAGGCTCAACTATTCTCATTTTGTATCGAGGTAAGTTCATATGTAAATATTGTAATATAACCATTATTTTAAATCATTTAATGCTATTTATACAATATTATGATTGCTATCATGCAATTCTATGCTTCGTGGTCATTGTTGGACAACATGCAAAAATTTTATGAATTATGTGAAAAATGTGAAAGACTACCGAAGTATCATCATTGGTATTCCAAGGAGAATGGTAAAGGAGTACGAACAAGGAAAATCCCGTTGATGTAACACCCCAAACCCAGCCTAGACGTTATGACCGAATCCGACGTGTCACATTGAAGTTTTAAAAGCCCACGACTTGTATTAGTGTTTTAAAAGATCATCTTTTGCAAAGTTAACAAAGTGAATGGAAGCTGTGCACCAGGTAGGTATCCGAAACAGAGGAGGTGAGCCATGAAGGCTGCTTAAGTACCAGGATCTCGATTGGATCCAATCTTAGACATGCCCACAACCATTGCCACACTTTGATAAACGAGTTGAAATTCATTTGAGTAGATATCTTTGATAAACCGGTTAATCGTGTCGTGTGTTATTTTGAAAACGAGTATCATTTTGTAAACGCGCCCTAAGTCTAGTCCATTTCAATTATTATCAGAAATATTTAAAGTTATTAAAAATAAAATAATCCCAGAAAAAAATAGTTAAAATGGCCTTATTACAACCAAAAAATAAATAGTATTTAAGATAAACTAAAGGAAACTGGTTACTTATTGTATAGTCTAAGAATGATCACCGTGGCCACGCCGAATCCCCTCCGGCTCCAAGTCCCCACATCAAGGCTCACCTGCAAGGTTAAGGAAGGGGGTTAGTTTGGAAACTCAGTGTGCAACAAGCCCCTTTCAGAGCCCAACCAATATCAGCCAACTGGGCCTAAGCCCAAGTTTAGTTTCAATATATAATGGGCCGAAGCCTTTTCATAAATCATACCACTGGGCCGAAGCCTTTACTGTAATCGGTATGGCCCATAGGCCCATTTCAATATCACATGCAATATTAATGGATGTATGCAAGCCCGTTTAGGGAGACTACTCAACCTACCAACTGCTACTCTCCACCCGTACCAACCAAGCTCTCCATATGGGGAATAACTCACCCACCCAACCAAACTCTCCACTGGCAGCATAGCTGCTTTATCATATAACTGGAGGCCTAGCCTCTTTTAATAACTGGGGCAAAGCCCTTTTCGGTAAATGGGGGCAAAGCCCTTTTAGCACTTCCTCCGTTCATATAAAACCCAAGCCATGCATATGTGAATATATCATGGCATATCATGTGCATATCATGGCATATCATGTACAAAAGCAGTATCACATGCATCTTAATAATAACATAACCTTAGGGGTATAATGGTCATTTTCACCTAGGGGCAAAAAGGTCATTTTCACATTATAAGGGTAATTTCATTTCTCTATCAATTATTAGGGTTTCCATGCCCATTATCAATTACCAACAATTTCAAGTGCTTAATCAGCGATTCTAGCCCATTCTAGCAAAACCGAGTCATTGGCCAAAAACCCCTAATGGGCCCTGCATGGCCGATTTAGTCATCTAGGCCCATTTAGCCTATATTCCATAATGGTATTAACTTTCTTAATGTGTAATTTATCTGGATTCCATTTTCTACCAAACTTACCCAAATGGGCCCGAAAGCCTATTGGGCCAGATTTCAGCCTCTCGAGGCCCAACTTACCGTGATGCAGCAAATCGTGCCCCTACCTGTTCCAACGATCTTGATCATCAAACTTAGCGTCTATAGCTAACCTATGAGCTTTCGTATGCTCATGAGTCCTCGAAATGCCAGAATTTTCGGCATTTATGCTTTTCGGCATATATCGAGTTAAGCTACGAAAGAGGGTTCATTACACACCTGTTTGGAGACGTTCACCAACGAAGTCTCCCACGGCAACCTACAATTATCCACCACCATTCTTAGTCTACAGTTCATGCTAATCAACCCAAATCTTACCTTACCAAAATCGGCCAAAGAACCCCTAATGGCCATAGTTCACTTACCTTCACAAAGTTTGACGGTATGATTCAAGCTTATCCAACACTGACATTCCAAGCCTTGATGCTCCTCCAAAGTTATCTATTCCACTATTCAAACCATAAAAATCAAATGAAGAAGCCCAATAAGGCATATATCTCAAATTGACAACCTCCCTAAACTATAGGGGGTTTCGGCTTTTGTCAACAGTTATACTACTGAATCGACTGGAGTATGAATATTTACCACAGTCTTACATTTTTGTACCGCTTAAAACTTAGCAGATGAAGGATTTGGCCACCAAAAAGTGAAGAGAAAAAGAAGGTTGCTAGTCAACAATAAATCGGCACAGCCAAGCTTCACAGGTTTCAGCTGTTGTGGCTTTTTGGCAAAAGTGATGATGAGAAAGAGAGTAGTAGATGGGAAGAAGGAATAGTAGACTGGTTTTGGAGAAGAAAAGAAAGAAAGATGAATGGAAAGGGTGATAGTTCCAGTTAGAGAAGAAAAAGGAAGAAAAGAATGGCTCTATAGTGTTCTAACAAAAGAAAATCGGCACAACTATAGCCTAATGCCGAAATACTACCCTCAAAATCCCCAAGCCAATTTCTCCTCGCTAATCCCCTCTATTCGGCCAACTCTAATCCCTCCTCCAAATCCCTAAAATCTCTCCCCTTATCACTCCTTAATTAAAGCATTCAACTGATTCAAACTCTCTCCAACAGAGTTCCATTCGGCTTCAACTACTGCATGCTCAAGGCACAAAAATAACATCACATTTGCCATCATAGTGAATCGAACCCTGGCTTTCCCCCAACCACTTACACGCCACCTTTTTAGCTCCTTAGTGGCATCACTTAGCCACATTACCAAGGGCTCTTTTGTGTTACATTTTACCCACACCTTTTAATAAGGCCACATATCCAAAGCCCCTAACTCTTTAAGTCCAAAATTCAAAAATTCTACCGGGTTTTGGCCATCACATGGGCCTTCCATAAGCCCCATTACATACTCCAATTATGAATTTCACAACCAAATACCAAATTTTAAAAACTTTACCAAAATCTCGAGAATCACGAAAAACCCAAAAATCAGGATGTTACAACTCTACCCTCCTTAAAGAAATTTCGGCCTCGAAATTTTACCTGATCCAAACAGTTGAGGGTACTGTTGATGCATCGCCTCCTCTGACTCCCAAGTAGCTTTTTCTTTGCCATGGTTTCTCCAAAGTACCTTCACCAATGGGACTGACTTCCTTCTCAGCACCTTGACATTGTGATCAAGTATCTGCACAGGTTCTTCTTCAAAGGTCAAATCCGACTGTACTTCAATTTCTGCAACTGGCATGATATGAGTAGGGTCAGAATGATATCGCCTTAGCATGGATACATGAAAGACATCGTGAATACGATCCAGCTTAGGAGGTAACTCTAGCTGATAAGCCACCGGCCCTATCCGCTTAAGGATTCGATAAGGCCCAATGAACCATGGACTCAACTTACCCTTCTTACCAAATCTCAATATCTTCTTCCAAGGCAATACCTTCAAAAAGACCATGTCCCCTACAGCATATTCAATATCCTTACGCTTTAGATCAGCATAAGACTTTTGTCGATCCGCTACCTCCCTTAACTGATTCCTGATCACCTTGACCTTGTCTTTAGTATCTGCTACCAACTCTGGACCAAATACTTGGCTTTCCCCCAACTCTGCCCAATAAGTACGCGAATGACACCTTCGCCCATACAGTGCCTCGTAAGGAGCCATCTGAATACTTGCTTGGTAACTGTTGTTATACGCGAACTCCACCAATGGCAAGTAATCCTCCCAACTGCCCCTAAATTCAATAACACAACCTCTCAACATGTCTTCTAAAATCTGAATGACCCTCTCCGGCTGCCCATCCGACTGAAGGTGAAAAGCCGTACTAAAGTCCACTCGCATTCCCAACGCCTCATGCAACTTCTGCCAAAATCGAGATGTAAACCTTGGGTCTCGGTCAGAAATTATTGATACTGGCACTCCATGAAATAGCACTATCTCTGCCACATACAACTTGGCCAACTTCTGAAGTGAGTAATCGGTTCAGACAGGTATGAAATGGGCAGATTTCGTCAACCTATCCACAATTACCCAAACTGAATCCTTCTTGGAAGGTGTCAATGGAAAACCACTTACAAAATCCATAGCTACCCTTTCCCACTTCCAAAGTGGTATCTTTACTGGCTGTAACAATCCTGAAGGCAGTTGATGCTCAGCCTTTACTTGTTGACACGTCAAACATTTCCCCATAAATTTGGTCACTTCTCGCTTAAGCCCAGGCCACTAATATAGCTCTCGTAAGTCTCGATACAACTTACTCCCTCCTGGATGCATAGCACAAGGTCCACTATGTGCCTCCTTTAAAATCATCAATCTCAAGTCAGAGTCCTTCGGCACACAAATTCTTCCTCGAAACAAAGAACCCCATCATTATTTAATCTAAAGTCTGGATTCTCCCCCTTCTCAGCTTGCTGAAACTGAGAAACCAACGACTCATCCACCAACTGCTGCTTCTTAATCTGCTCCACCCAAGTCGGTCTCACTTGTAATTCTTCTGATAAGCTTCCATCATCATATAAGCTTAAATGAGCAAACATTGCCTTCAATTCTGCCACAGTTCAATGACTCAACGCATCAGCCATGACATTTGCCTTACCTGGATGGTACTCAATCGAACAGTCATAGTCCTTTAACAACTCTATCCACCTTCGCTGTCTAAGATTCAGCTCCTTTTGAGTCAGCAAGTACTTAAGACTCTTGTGATCCATATAGATAATGCATCTCTCCCTATGCAAGTAGTGCCTCCATATCTTAAGCGTAAAAAACACCGCTGCCAACTCTAAGTCACGAGTAGGATAGTTTACCTCATGAGGCTTAAGCTGCCGTGAAGCATATGCGACCACTTTACCCTCTTGCATCAATACGCAGCCCAAACCTACATGTGACGCGTCACTATATACCGTGAAATCCTTACCAGGCTCTGGCTGAATCAACACTGGTGCTTCTGTCAGAACCTTCTTTAACTTCTCAAAAGCCTCTTGCTGCTTATTTGTCCAAACAAATGGTGCTCCCTTCCTTATAAGTTTCGTTAACAGTGCTGCCAACACAGAAAATCCTTCCACAAATCTTCTATAATAGCCTGCCAACCCCAGAAAACTTCGGATTTCTATTACTGACCTCGATGGCTTCCACTCCAGAATCGCCTCAATTTTTCGAGGGTCTACCTTGATCCCCTCAGCAGACACAACATGCCCCAAGAAAGTTACTTCATTCAGCCAAAACTCACACTTACTAAACTTTGCGTAAAGTTGCTTTTTCCTTAGCACTTGCAGCACAATACGAAAATGCTCATCATGCTTTTCTTCCGTTTCCGAGTACACTAAGATATCATCGATAAAAATGACTACGAACTAATCCAAGTATGGCTGAAATACCCGATTCATCAAATCCATGAGTGCTACCGGTGCATTAGTCAAACCAAAGGGCATAACCAAAAACTCGTAATGACCATATCGACTTCTGAATGCCGTCTTATGAATATCCACTTCTTTGACTCTCAACTGATGATATCCTAACCGAAGGTCGATCTTAGAAAATACCGAGGCTCCTCTCAGTTGGTCGAACAGATCATCAATTCTTGGCAAAGGATACTTGTTCTTGATCGTCAGCTTGTTCAGCTGCTGATAGTCAATACACATTCGCATGGTCCCATCTTTCTTCTTTACGAACAACACTGGTGCGCCCCACGGAGAAACACTTGGTCTTATGAATCCTCTATCCAACAGTTCCTAAATTTGAGCTTTCAGTTCCACTAACTCCTTTGGTGCCATCCGATAAGGCACAATGGACACTAGAGCTGTTTCAGGTAACAAGTCGATTCTGAACTCGACTTCTCTGTTCGGAGGTACTCTAGGAAGTTCCTCCGGAAATACATCTTGAAATTCTTGGATGGTCCTAACCGACTCCACAGTTATCCCCTCAGGTTTAGCTTGACTCACAAATGCTAAGAATGCCTTACAACCTTTCTGAATCAACTTCTCAGCCCTTAAAGCCAAGACCACCTTGGACAAATAGTTCCTTCGCTCCCCTATGACCATTATCTCCTCATCCTTGGTAGTTATTAGCACCATTCTCTTAGCAGCACAATCCAACGTCACCCTATGCTTAGTTAGCCAGTCTATTCCCAAAATAAGATCAAAATCCCCAAATGGCAACTCCATCAAATCTCCTACAAATATATTATCTTGTGTCTCTAAAGGCACCTCCCTAAAGAGTTTATCTACCTTAACCGAGTGTCCTAAAGGGCTTATCACCGATACCCCACTCACAGTCTCCTCAGGAAGCACACCAAACGCCCCAGATACATCACAAGCAACATACGAGTGAGTGGAACCCACATCAATCAAAGCAGTGTAAGGCGTGCTATGAATGAAGAACGTACCAGTTATAACATTAGGAGCATCACCCTCCTCACGACACCGTGCAGCATAAACCAACGTCGGTTGTCGAGCTTCAGCATGTCCAGCACCCCTGCCAAGTGCCCCACGTCCACGTCCATTACCATTGCCACCCCACCTTCCCCATGGCCTCACTGTGGTGGTGGTCCTCCTTGCTACTGTTGGACACCTCTTTGTTTCGCAGCTTGATCCTGAGCTGCTCTCCAAGGACACTCTCTGAACTTATGTTCCTTTGACCCACATCGAAAGCATGCCCCAGTTCGTTTCCAGCACTCCCCCATATGTACTCTGCCATAGTCTCTGCAAGCCTGCGGTCTAAAGGTATTCACCGGAACTGCTCGAACTGGTTCGTCCATTCTAGCTCTTTTAGCATTCCTATTTGTAGCACTCGAGGGTCTAGAATCCCTCATAAATCTGGGTCGATCCCTCTCAGGATTCTGTCATTCAGTTCATTTTACTTTCTCGGCTATCTTAGCCTTCTCTACTAACGCAGAGAAATCACGCTCCCTCTGTGGAGCTATCACCACCCTAAGTTCATCGCGGAGGCCATCCTCGAATCGAACACTGCGCTCATATTCGGTCACAACTATCCCGCTAGCATATCGACTCAGCCTAAAGAATTTTGCCTCATACTCCGCAACAGTCTTATTACCCTGAACCAGATTCAAAAATTCTTTTCGACGGGCATCCACATAACTAGCTCCAACATACCTCCTCTTAAAAGCAGTCTTGAACAATTCCCAGGCTACTCGTTCGATCGGGGTACTCTCCCTTACAGTGATCCACCACCGGGTCGTCCATAATCTGCTCTGTTGCCTCTAGCCAATATTCAGCCACATTTGGGGCTACTCTAGATACGCCCCTAAAAACCTCTGCTCCATTAGCCCGGAGTCGCTCAGAGATGGATCCCCTATTTACTGTCCTGGTGCTAGCTCCAGTAACCCTTTCTAAAACCCTTAACATTGCTTGGGACAAAGCATCGTCCCCCGCAGCCCGATCATATGACCCATCTCAGTTGCTTGTGGCACGAATGCCTCCTCAGCTAGCCTATGCCCTGAGGATGAAGATTCAGCTTGCACCCTTCTACGACCACGTTTGCGGCCTCGTCCACGAGTTCCTCTTGTACTCATATCGAATTATCTAATTATGAATTTTATGACCTTAGTTTAATATTTCAATTGTTTATTACGAGATGTCTTATGGATATATAACAGTTCAAGGATTGTTTTCCCAACGTTGTAGCCTAGCTACAGTCTCATTCCTACCGTTTTACAGCTCTACCCTATCTAAAGTATCATAGAAGGGGCTCAGTTCTATCAATATCACATAATGTAATGGAAAGTATACTTACAGACTTGGTGTCGGGGATTCAGTGTGCCACTTCTTTCTCCAAACCATTTAAAACAAAAATATGTATTTGATCACAGAAAATAGTAATTCTTAAAATTTGATTTAAAACAACTTTGTTTCGAAACTCTTGATTTTAGACCCGTTTAAAAACCCACAGCCGAGTTGTTGCAACCTGGCTTTGATACCACTAAATGTAACACCCCAAACCCAGCCCAGACGTTATGACCGAATCCGACGTGTCACATTGAAGTTTTAAAAACCTACGACTCGTATTAGTGTTTTAAAAGATCGTCTTTTGCAAAGTTAACAAAGTGAATGGAAGTTGTGCACCAGGTAGGTATCCGAAATAGAGGAGGTGAGCCATGAAAGTTGCTTAAGTACCAGGCTCTCGATTGGATCCAATCCTAGACATGCCCACAACCATTTCCACATTTTGATAAACTAGTTGAAATTCATTTGAGTAATATCTTTGATAAACCGATTAATCGTGTCGTTGCATTATTTTGAAAACGAGTATCATTTTGTAAACGCGCCCTAAATCTAGCCCATTTGAATTATTATCAGAAATATTTAGAGTTATTAAAAATAAAATAATCCCAGAAAAAAGAGTTAAAATGGCCTTATTACAACCCAAAAATAAATAGTATTTAAGATAAACTAAAGGAAACCAGTTACTTCTTGTAAAGTCCAAGAACTATCACCGCGGCCACACCGAATCCCTTCCGGCTCCAAGTCCCCACATCAAGGCTAACCAGCAAGGTTAAGGAAGGGGGTGAGTTTGGAAACTCAGTGTGCAACAAGCCCCTTTAAGAGCCCAACCAATATCAGCCTACTGGGCCTAAGCCCAAGTTCAGTTTCAATATATACTGGGCCTAGCCTCTTTTAATAACTGGGGCAAAGCCCTTTTCGGTAAACTGGGGCAAAAGCCCTTTTAGCACTTCCTCCGTTCATATAAAACCCAACCCATGCATATGTGAATATATCATGGCATATCATGTGCATATCATGGCATATCATGTACAAAAGCAGTATCACATGCATCTTAATAATAACATAACCCTAGGGGTATAATGGTCATTTTTACCTAGGGGCAAAAAGGTCATTTTCACATTATAAGGGTAATTTCATTTCTCTATCAATTATTAGGGTTTTCCATGCTCATTATGAATTACCAACAATTTCAAGTGCTTAATCAGCGATTCTAGCCCATTCTAGCAAAACCGAGTCATTGGCCAAAAACCCCTAATAGGCCCTGCATGGCCGATTTAGTCATCTAGGCCCATTTAGCCTATATTCCATAATGGTATTAACTGTCTTAATGTGCAATTTATCTGGATTCCATTTTCTACCAAACTTACCCAACTGGGCCCGAAAGCCCATTGGGCCCGATTTCAGCCCCTCGAGGCCCAACTTACCGTGATGCAGTAAATCGTGCCCTTACCTGTTCCAACGATCCCAATCATCAAACTTAGAGTCTCTAGCTAACCTATGAGCTTTCGCATGCTCACGAGTCCTCGAAATGCAAGAATTTTCAGCATTTCAGCTTTTCGGCATATATCGAGTTAAGCTACGAAAGAGGGTTCGTTACACACCTATTTTGTGACGTTCACCAACGAAGTCCCCATGACAACCTACAATTATCCACCACCATTCTTAGTCTACAGTTCATGCTAATCAACCCAAATCTTACCTTACCAAAATCGGCCAAAGAACCCCTAATGGCCATAGTTCACTTACCTTCACAAGGTCTGGCGGTATGATTCAAGCTTATCCGACACTGACACTCCAAACCTTGGTCCTCCTCCAAAGTTATCTATTCCACCATACAAACGACAAAAATAAAAATAAAGAAGCCCAATAAGGGCTATATCTCAAATCGACAACCTCCCTAAACTATAGGGGGTTTCGGCTTTTGTCAACAGTTATTCTACTGAATCGATTGGAGTATGAATACTTACCATAGTCTTTCTTTTTTGTACCACTTAAAACTTAGCAGATGAAGGAATTGGCCACCAAAAAGTGAAGAGAAAAAGAAGGTTGCTGGTCAACAAGAAATCAGCACATCCAAGCTTCACAGGTTTCGGCTTTTTTGGCTTTTCGGCAAAAATGATGATAAGAAAGAGAGTAGTAGATGGGAAGAAGGAATAGTAGACTGGTTTTGGAGAAGAAAAGAAAGAAAGATGAATGGAAAGGGTGATAGTTTAGGTTAAAGAAGAAAAAGGAAGAAAAGAGTGGCTCTATGGTACTCCAACAGAGGAAAATCGGCACAACTATAGCCTACTGCCGAAATACTACCCTCAAAATCCCCAAGCCGATTTCTCCTCCCTAATCCCCTCTATTCGGCCAACTCTAATCCCTCCTTCAAATCCCTAAAATCTCTCACCTTATCACTCCTTAATTCAAGCATTCAACTGATTCAAACTCTCTCCAACAGAGTTCCATTCGGCTTCAACTCCTGCATGCTCAAGGCTTAAAAATAACATCACATTTGCCATCATAGTGAATCGAACCCTAGCTTTCCCCCAACCACTTACACGCCACCTTTTTAGCTCCTTAGTGGCGTCACTTAGCCACATTTTTAGGGGCTCTTTTGTGTTACATTTTACCTACACCTTTTAATAAGGCCACCTATCCAAAGCCCCTAACTCCTTAAGTCCAAAATTCAAAAATTCTACCAGGTTTTGGCCATCACATGGGCCATCCATAAGCCCTATTACATACTCCAATTATGAATTTCACAACCAAATACCGAATTTTAAAAATTTACCAAAATCTCGAGAATCACGAAAAACCCAAAAATCAG
Source organism: Gossypium hirsutum (assembly GCF_007990345.1). Classification (NCBI taxonomy): domain Eukaryota; kingdom Viridiplantae; phylum Streptophyta; class Magnoliopsida; order Malvales; family Malvaceae; genus Gossypium; species Gossypium hirsutum. The sequence goes on along the minus strand of NC_053436.1, from coordinate 53,436,945 downwards.
GATGTTACAGTTGAACCTTAGGAATATATTAGGATATTTGGGCATCCGAACTCGTTGAGTTGAGTCCGAGTTCGTGAGATGTAACTACACATCCGAACTCGTTGAGTTGAGTCTGAGTTCACTTATGGATTCGAATGTCCGAGTTCGTTGAGTTAAGTCCGAGTTCGTGAGATGTAACTAGGCATCCGAACTTGTTGAGTTGAGTCTGAGTTCACTTATGGATGCGAATGTCTGAGCTCGTTGAGTTGAGTCCAAGTTCGTGAGATGTAACTACGCATCCGAACTCGTTGAGTTGAGTCCGAGTTCACTTATGGATGCGAACGCCCGAGCTCATTGAGTTGAGTCCGAGTTCGCTTATGGGCGGGTTACATGGTAGCTTGGCTACATATGTGGCACTTATGTGCAAACTTTCCAAGTATCCGAGTTATATTCCGATGTGTTCAACGGGTAAAATTCTAGTGAAATGGAAGAAAACTCAAGATGCAAGTGACGTATTGGTAAGTGTTGTGGAATGGGCACTTAGGACAGGTATGTACTTAACCCTCGGATTGAGACTTGATATGACAACAATAATGTAGTAAGACGATGAATGATGAATAGAAATGTGATATATGTTTTGGTGATATTATGCTAATGTTGGTTGGTATAATTGCTTTGTTAAGTTATTCGTTATTTGCATGTGAACTTACTAAGCATTTATGCTTACTCCCCCCTTCCATTCCTTGTAGTTTTGACAAGCCGTTTTGGAGATCAAGATGGTCAAAAGCACGCTCACACTATCAATGGACCATCTCGGTATGGTGGCTTGCATATTTTGGAAATATGGCATGTATAGCATTATAATCCTTTTGTGTATATAATCTTATGATATAGCTCATGTATGGCATGGAAATGTTTGAGAATGATAAGCTATTAGAGTGGCTAATCAAGATTATATTTGATAACACGTATGCTTTATGTGTTAACTAATCTATGGAAATCCATAAAATGGTGAAATTGGCTATAAAACAAAATCACACAGCAGTAGTGACGTGAGTTTGAAAAATCACTAAAAATAGTAGAGATAGAAGTAGATGATGAATAAAATATGTAAATGAATCTTAATGAATCTATTTTCATGTGGAAGAAAAAAAATACGTAAAAAGTTATATTTTATGAAATATTTACGTTTTAGTGAAACAGGGTCAGAGCAATTTCTGAATCCCCTATTCTAAATTTAAAATTTTACCGTAAATTGTACAAAAACAATTAGGAGTTTTACCTTACATGTATGAAATACTTATTGAGCCTAGTGTTATTAGAAACAAAGGTCATAGTCATTGAAACTCTGTACACGGGGATATCTGATTCGTAATACACAGGGGTCAGTGTAGCCGAACCCTGAAACAGGGGAGACTTTAACTAATAAACTGTACTAATTGGCGCAACCAAAAATTCTAGAAAAACTTTAGTAAGTAGATATATGAGTCTATTTTCAAGGAAAATTTACGTAATTGTATTTCGAGTTTTGTAACTTGAGATATGGATTTTTTTTAGTGACTGTGATGCAGTTAGCCAGCTTGTCTAGAAATTCTAAAATAAATTGTTTGAGCTGTTTAATTAATGAATTAAGTCCATTAACACCTCGTGCTCGACTCTGGCGACGGTATCAGGTACGGGGCCGTTACAGTTTCTTTATTATTTTTTCCTTCTCGTCATTGTTTCGTCATTAAGATAAAATAAAAACACTATTGTTGAATGCTTCAAACAATCGACCCTTTCATGGTAAGCCCTCTAAAGCCCATTTTCAATAAATTTTATGTTTTTGAGTTCATTGTAGCTTAATCTAGATATTCCAAGTATTGAGTAGTAAAACTGTCAAATGGTAGGATTTGAAGCTTGGATATGAAATAGGGCTAATTTGTAAAGTGTAGTTTGTTAGTTTTTAGTTTTAGGACTAAAATGCAAATATCTCAAATTAGACATGAAATTTCTATAATTATTTAATTTAGAGAGTTGTAGAAGGGCGAAAATGAAATTAGATCATAAAACGAAGCTTAAATGTGAAAATTATGATAGTTCTGATTTTAAGGACTAAATTGAAAAAAATGTGAAACTTTAGCAAAATTTTGTAAAATGGAATTAAGTAGATATTATAAGGTAATTAAAACTTATACTTGGAAATGAATAATCATATAGATCAAGATTTGAATCAGTTGATAGATAATTGAGAAAAAAGAAAAATTGTTGGTTAGTCCCTAACACTTCAATTATCGTCAAATTTACCATGTAAGTTTATGTTGTATGTATATGTTTTAATGGATAATATTTTTTTTATAGATGCTTGTATGTATAATATATTTTCAATTATTCACTAAATGTTACAAAAGGTGAGTTTTAGACTAAACTGTAAAGTTATATGTATGTGATAATTATAAATCATGTAGAGTTCTGAATGGATATGAAATGGTTATGTCATATGATTCAATTTATGGAATTGCTACAGTAATGTAAATGTTCTAAATTCTATATAAATGCATGTTTGAACTTAGTAAAGGATTAGGATGCAATTGGCATGCCAATAGGGTTAGTTAAGCGCTTATACGGGATTGCATTTTGGTGCCTTGTTTTGCATTTCAGTGCCTCTGTATAACATTACTATGCTCTCTGGTGTGGTGTAGATACTTTAGTATCCGAACCTTTTTTCTAATGTTCATCGGGCTATTCTGATTAAGTAAAAGAAATGAATGATATGCTTTAGACTTGAATGGATGGATTGAATTGAATGTTATGACAAATTGAAATATATATTTTTATATAGTATTATGATGGACTCACCTACCTCTTGTGAAATGTAATGTCAGGTTTTGAAAATATCAAGTAAATTGGTTGTATATATGTATTTCTTTTATTCCAAGGAAATTACAGTACATTTTCAATTATGAACTTGCTACGCTTACCTAAAGCTCACTCTATTTTGTTTTCTATTTTATGTAGTTGGCTTGCGAAATGTGTCTATCTAATCATCCTTAGAGCTCACACTTTCTAGCTTCAGTCTCAGTAGATTTTTGAATCTTTTTACTCAGTTATGTGGCATGTATATAGGCTTGGTTGTGAATAGGTGTTTATGTGTTTAAATGACTATTTTGGAAAGATGATGAAATGGTCCTTGGTAATTTTTGTTTGAAAGTATATATGTGTCTGTTTAAATGAAGTGTTCATTTTGTTGAATCAAGAAAGAGGATAGTTTTTTGGGATGCTTGAATGTAATGACCCAAATTTTACGGTTATCGGGAAATTGAATTTTCGGGTCCCCATTTCTATAAAAATAGATTCGTAAATATTTATTAAAAATATTTACGAAGTCAATTGAATGGTTAATTAGACTTTAATTAAGTAAATTTAGCTTAATTAAGAGTAATTAGTGGAAATGATTAAATTGAATTAAGTGTGAAAGTTTAATTATAGAATAAAGAAAAGTGAAGGGACTAAATAAGAAATAAGCCAAAAAAGAGGTGACAAATGTATGGTTAAAATAAGTTAAATGTGTACAAATATAAATGGTACACATGTATTATACATGTGTATTTACTTATTATATAAGTAAAATAATAATAATTAAAATATACTATATTAATATTATTTTATATTAATTAATTAAATAAATAAAAGTTATGACAAGTGTAAGGTGAAAAATTAATACATGTGTACTAATAAATATACACATGTATAAATAATAAATATTATAATAGTTTAATAATAAAATAAAGAAATAAAATAAAGAAATAAATGAAATAAAAGAAATGAAAAAGAAAAACAAAGCAAACGAAACAGAGAAGAACAGGGGAGAAAGAAAGGAAAGAAAGAAAGAAAGGGAGAAAAGTGAAAATCAAGGTTTTGAAGCTCTAAACTTTAATAGGTATGTCAATTTAGCCCTTTTTACTTAATTTTGATGTTTTAAAATCTTTAGAACAAAGTTTTGATGAAATTAAGTTGATATTTTGAAAGTTATTAGATTTATAAATATTGTTCATGTTGAGTAAAATGATGAATTAAAGGATAAATTGATAGAAATTCAAGTTAGAAATGAAATAAGGATTGAATTGTGAAGTGATTCATACGTTTTATGCTTTAAGGACTAAATTGAAAGAATTTCAAATTTATGGTTTTATGATGAAAATAGATAATTATGTCTAAGTTTGGTTAAAAATTGAGTAGAAATAAAGTATGAATTAAGATAGAAAAGTAAGTGAATTTAGTTAGGATTGAATTGAAATTAAAAGTAGAAAATCAACATTTTGCACTAAGACTATTTTGGACAGCAGTAGTAGTCTAAGTTTGAAAAATCACCAAAAATTGTAGAAATTGAATTAGAGGATGAATAAAATATGGAATTAAAGCTTATTGAGTCTAGTTTCTTATAAAAGAAACGCTTTAAGCAATTGAATTGCAAATTATGAGATATAATGAGTTTTGTGAGACAAGATCAGAATGAATTCGAGTTCCCCTGTTCTGAATTTGGAAAATCACCAAAAATTCTGAAAATTTTATGGTAAGAAGATTTGTGAGTCTAGTTTCAGAAAAAATTAACGGATCTTAATTTAGAATTCTGTAACTCAAGATATAAATTAGTAATGTATTAATGATTATGAATTGTATTAATTTCGTAGTCAATGTGGTACCGAAAATCTCGGCTAAGGAAGGACAAGACAAAGTCGACGGGAGTTAGCTCGAAAATTACGGTTTTGATTTCTATAATCCGAACTCAGTCATTATTTGTTATATTTATATACATATGAAAATTTTTAGTGTTAGAATTATGATGTTTTACAATCGAAATGGATTGATTTTGGTATGTGATGAATTTATCAAATTTATATTGATTGAAATCATTTTGATTGAATTTATATTAATTGAAATATATATTATATATATGATTTATGTAAAAATTTGAATATTGAATGAATGTTATATTGAAAAATTATATTGATTGGAATATGAGGGAATTGATATGAATACATGAGATTTGTGATAATTGAATATTTGATATTGAAAAGTGAATTGAGTTGTATTGAATTATGAATTAATGTGAATAATTGAAATATAGTTGTTGAATTGAATGAAAATATATGAAATTATGAAAATGTGTGAATATATGTGATTATTAGAATGGTATATTGATGAAAGATTTATTAAATTGAGAAAGTGAATCGAATACCCTATTAACAGTATCGAACCAGATTGGATACAAATGGCATGCCATTGGATCTATGATGTGATGAGGAGATTTGTAGTTCGACCGAGAAGATGTTTCTGTTATTATATACTTCGGTTTATCTGAAGAGGTATTTAATGCCTTATTGGTGTGTTTGGGAGGATATGATATACTGGTGTGTTATGGAGGATTTATAATATTCCGGGTGTGTTTGGGTTGGATATTCTGGTCTGTTTGGGAGGAATCCACGTATCTATCAGAGTCCGAGTCTTGTTAATAGGGGTAAATAAGTGAAAAGATAAATCGAGTGAATTTGATTGATTGAGTTATTGGAATGAAATGAGAAATTGAATTGAGAATTGAAATTGAGATATGAGATTGAAAACATGAACCAAAAGGTTCATGAAATAAGTGAAGTTCAAATGGATGATGATTGATGTTAGAATGAATTAAAATGGTATATTGTTAAGAAGTAAAGTGTGAATACAAATGAATTGTGAATATATTGTAAAGAATTTATACGGTAAGCAAATGAAAAGAATTGAGCAAATATGTTGTTGTGTTTGTTATATGGCTTGTATAGAATTTTTATGGTAAGTAAATGAAACTTATCTATAAAATAAATAAATGAATAGTTATATTTGTTATTGTGATTTTAAGTTTAATTGTTATATTATCAAGTGTTCGGATTATAGAAATACCACTGAGTGTATACTCAGCGTACGGTTTGTTTTCGTGTGCAGGTTAAGTTAAGGCTAGACTGTCGAATCAGCATTCCAGGCCGATCCCGACATCTTAAAACTAGGATGAGTATGAATATTTATTTTAATCAATGACTAAAATTGGACTGTACTGACTGGTAATGTTTCGTAACCCTATTTCGACGGCGGTATACGGTTAGGGGACGTTACATTGAATTTTGAATGCTTGTATGTTATGTATACAGGTATTTTTTTATGGCATTATGGTATGTTTAGATTGAAGCTCTAGCATGATTAAATTGATTGATATGGTAGGCTATTTCAAAGGATGTTGTAACACCCCTTACCTATACCCGAGGCCGGGATAAGGTACGAGACGTTACCAGACAAACATACAAACACTAAACTAAAATACGGGCCATAAAATTTCATTCATATTTCAAAACGTTCATTCACTTACACATAGTCCCTTATTTGAGTCTACGAAGCCCAACACATACTTTAGAAAGGGTTCGGGACTAAACCGAGAACTTACGAAAATCTTGGAAATTTCGTGCTTTAAGGCTCCACACGCCCGTGTCCCAAAGTCGTGTTCCATACACGGCTGAGACACATGGTCGTGTCTCTGCCTGTGTGGAATATACCTAGGCTATTTTCCAAGCTTTGGTCAACCTTAATCTCTTACACACTTATACAAAATCAAAAGCATATAACATGGTATTCATTTAATGATTAAATATTCTCAATTAAACCACAAAAATAGCATTTGTATGTCATCATACATGTGTCTCTCATACTCATTTTACCTTGTTTATTATAGTACCACTTATACATTTATACCAAGATTATCATCTTACCAAATATCTTCAGCTTAATCATCAAGCATTCATATTTAAAACTAGATCATATCTTTATAAAATATCACAATTCAGATGTGCAAAATAACATGTTTGCCTGAAACATTTCAATTCAACTCCATACCCAACAAGCATTACATTGAGACTAGTCATATATATATACATGTCATGATACATATCATTCTCTTTCTGTTTTCTTATCAATATTTCATATACCATAGTTTCCATGTATTCCACATATATTTATTTTCCTCCTCCTACTCTCCATTCCACATCCTTAATGTATATAGCATTCTTGTAAGTACGATTTCACAATTTACTAATAAATGTTCACATCAAACTGTCCACATGAGTCATAGTCACTTACTTATTTATAGTTCGAGCTACAGAGCTCTAAATTAAAATCCGTAAATTTCCCCTGAAACTAGACTCAAATATCTTTCCACCATAAAATTCTTATAATTTTTTGTTTATCCAATTAGCACAGTTTATTCATTAAATTTTCCCCTGTTTCACTTTCTGAAAGTTCTGACCTCTCTTCACTAAAAATTAATTATCTCACAGTACAGAACTCAGATAATGTTCTTGTCGATTTATCTTGAAAATAGAATCACCAGGGATTTTAAAAATATAAGTTTAAGCATCTAATTATTTGTATCCGAATTTTTGTGATTTTCCAAAATCAGAACAGGGTATCACGTAATCATTCTACACTAGTCTCACATAAACATAAATATCTCAAAACATAGAACTCCTTTTATTGCTCTGTTTCTTTTATATGAAGATAGACTCATTAAGCTTTAATTTTATACTCATTCAGTCTCTGATTCAATTTATACTATTTTTGGTGATTTTTCAAAATCACGTCACTGCTACTGTCCAAAACAGTTTTATTGCTAATTCACTCTTTCACACTTTATTTGTATTAACCTCATTTTAACATACATATCACAAGTATAGGCCCATGATCACAAGGTCACCATAAAATCATCCTCATGTATAACTTACTTGTTTATAACCTTACCATATCCTGGTCACTTAATGAACACATCATTCACATAACCAAGTTCCTGCACTTATTCATCACAAAACTCACAAAGCAATACATAGAGATTCTCTCATTGAACTCTTCGGATCAATCCTCGATACTTGGTGGTTTCAGTACATAGCTCAACCCATCATATAGTTCAGCTCTCTTGTACACATGGTGAACACTCAGTACCACCTATGTGACCTAGCCAATTTATCTCGTAGCTCTCTTATCTACATGGTGTCCTTCACCTGGAACCACGCATGCGACCTAGCTACATATATCCCGTAGCTCTCTTGTCTATATGGTGTACACATAGTATCACCCATGCGACCTAGCTACATCATAATGTCTTGTAGCTCTCTTGTACACATGATGTGCACTCAACACCATACATGTGACCTAGCAACATACTATTTGTATCATCCAATCTTTCCTAAGGTTCAACCGAGATTTCTCTATCTTTTCCAACAATTTCACCAATCAAGTAATTATCCAAAAACATATTTCCAATATTATTATAAAATATCATAATACAAGTAATATTGATGTATTACTTACATATAAACTTACATTTCATTTAATATCAAGGCAATAACATTAAATTACACATTGCCTTTTAAAAATCATATGAACTTACAATTTCCCATAATATCCATAATCATAGAAATCACATTTATGTATGATAATTCAATGCACTTCATGTACCATAGACATATTTTTAAATCAATTCATAAACTTGGCACCATAATCATTTAATTTAACATAATTCAATTAATTCACTAAATTTAACTTTCAAATATAAAGTACAGCATTATTGTTGTATTATTATCATACCAACTTACATACTTTCAACACCTCAGAAATCATAATAAATATATCAATTTTACATTGAAACATGCATAAATTAATGCTTATTATACATATGAACTTACCTCGATACTAAAACGACCATTTTACCAACTTTCTCAATTTTCAATTTTTCTCTCATTCTAGGTTCAAATCTCATTTTTCGGGATCTAAAACATCATATTTTACTTATTTAATTAATGTACTCTTCAAAATAGTCCTTAACTCAAACTTTGGAAAAATTACAATTTTGCCCCTAAACTTTTGCATATTTACACTTTTGCCCCTAGGCTCAGGAATTAAACTTCATCCTTTATTCTTATGTTCTATGACATGCTGATCACTTTTCCCTTCTATGGCAAGATCAAATTCTCACTCTAACATATACTTATGATTATTAGGTATTTTTACCAATTAAGCCCTTTTACTCGTTTTCACTCAAAATCGAGTAGCACAAGTTGTCTAACATAATTTAAAACCTCATATTTTATCATAAAACAGCAAAATAAACACATTTCACCTATGGGTATTTTTCCAAATATGAACCCTAGCTTAAATTATTGCTAGAATAAGCTTAATCAAATTACCGGGATTCCAAAACCGTAAAGAACTTGAAAAACGGGGTTAGAACGGACTTACTATTGAGCTTGGAAAGCTTGAAAACCCTAGCCATGGCTTCCCCCATGCTAATTTCGGCCTCCATGAAAAAGATGAGTCAATTTTGGCTTTATTTTCCCTTTTTATTTCTTTTAATTACCAAATGACCAAAATGCCCTTCCTTACTAAACTTTCAAAAATTCCATCCATGTCCAATTTTTGTCCATCACTTAGAAATTGGTAAAATTGCTATTTATGACCTTCTAATTAATATTTCTAAGAAATTTCATACTAGAAACTTCTAGAATGCAAGTTTTGCAACTTATTCAATTTAGTCCCTAACTTCAAATTGAGCATTTTATGCATAGAATTTCTTCACGAAATTTTCACACAATCATGCAATAATATCATAGACCTCAAAATAATCATAAAATAATTATTTTTATCTCCAATTTTGTGGTCCGGAAACCTCTGTTCCAACTAGACCCAATTTTAGGCTATTACAACTCTCCCCCCTTTAGAGATTTTCGTCCTCGAAAATCTTACCGGAGTGAAGTTTAGTATATTTCTCATAATTTCCAGCATTACTAACTAATTGTTTTCAAGACGATACTTTTAGAAACACTCTGTCATCAATTTGAATCCCAAGATAACTCAGTCAACTCTGATATTTCTCTAACTCTGTCCTTCACTTGTCAACCATTCTCAGTCTCTGGTCATATCTATAATTATTTTATCACTGAACTCTTTGATTCCACACTTAGGAACTTAGTCAATATGATTCTCATGAATTTCTGTTATATACACCTCATCGGTAAGGGGGTGAGGCCGTACAGTCTCTAACTCGATTCTGACATATATCTATATGACACATTTTTTTCATTATCCACATATGTCATTATAATCATACTATCCACTTCAAACAATTTATTATTCATATTTGTCTTACATAAAATTTCCAATTATCTCATTTCAAACAAGTGCACTCACTTATACATTCTATGAATTTGAATGACTTTAGTCATCACATTTACTAATTAATTTAGTCAAGCATGCAACAGCATATGTAGGCCAAACAAATATGAATAAATATATCACTATATAAACTTTCATCTCACATATACATATATCACGAATTCTTATTCATACTTTCCCGAGTTTAACACATCATAGCTACACTTTATTCAAATACTTCAATATTACTATTAAATGGTCAGATGTAGCTCGGTTGGAGAATACTTCATTTTAAACAAAATGGTCCTCATTAGTGTCGGGAGACATCACACTATCACATATTTGTGGCATGTATAACTAAGCTCTCACACTTGCTATGTTAGTCTGAGAATCAACTAAACCTGCTCTGATACCACTAAATGTAACACCCCTTACCTGTACCCGAGGCCGAGATAAAGTACGAGGCGTTACTAGACAAACATACAAACACTAAACTAAAATACGGGCCATAAAATTTCATTCATATTTCAAAACGTTCATTCACTTACACATAGTCCCTTATTTGAGTCCACAAAGCCCAAAACATACTTTAGAAAGGCTTCGGGACTAAACCGGGATCTTACAAAAATCTTGGAAATTTCATGCTTTAAGGCTCCACACGCCTGTGTCCCAAAGTCGTGTTCCATACACAGCTGAGACACATGGTCGTGTCTCTGCCTGTGTGGAATATACCTAGGCTATTTTCCAAGCTTTGGTCAACCTTAATCTCTTACACACTTATACAAAATCAAAAGCATATAACATGGTATTCATTTAATGATTAAATATTCTCAATTAAACAACAAACATAGCATTTGTATGTCATCATACATGTGTCTCTCATACTCATTTTACCTTGTTTATTATAGTACCACTTATACATTTATACCAAGATTATCATCTTACCAAATATCTTCAGCTTAATCATCAAGCATTCATATTTAAAACTAGATCATATCTTTATAAAATATCACAATTTAGATGCGCAAAATAACATGTTTGCCTGAAACATTTCAATTCAACTCCATACCCAACAAGCATTACATTGAGACTAGTCATATATATATACATGTCATGATACATATCATTCTCTTTCTGTTTTCTTATCAATATTTCATATACCATAGTTTCCATGTATTCGACATATATTTATTTTCCTCCTCCTCCTCTCCATTCCACAACCTTAATGTATATAGCATTCTTGTAAGTACGATTTCACAATTTACTAATAAATGCTCACATCAAACTGTCCACACGAGTCATAGTCACTTACTTATTTATAATTCGAGCTACAGAGCTCCAAATTAAGATCTGTAAATTTCCCCTGAAACTAGACTCACATATCTTTCCACCATAAAATTCTTATAATTTTTTTAGCCAATTAGCACATTTTATTCATTAAAATTCCCCTATTTCACTTTCTGAAAGTTCTGACCTCTCTTCACTAAAAATTAATTATCTCATAGTACAGAACTCGGATAATGTTATTGTTGATTTATCTTGAAAATAGACTCATCAGGGATTTTAAAAATATAAGTTTAAGCATCTAATTATTTTTATCCGAATTTTTGAGATTTTCCAAAATCAGAACAGGGTATCACGTAATCATTCTGCACTAGTCTCACAAAAACATAAATATCTCAAAACATAGAACTCCTTTTTTTTCTCTGTTTCTTTTATATGAAGATAGACTCATTAAGCTTTAATTTTATATCTCATTCAATCTCTGATTCAATTTATACTATTTTTGGTGATTTTTCAAAATCACATCACTGCTACTATCCAAAACAGTTTTATTGCTAATTCACTCTTTCACACTTTCTTTGTATTAACCTCATTTTAACATACATATCACAAATCATTTTCACCACATTTCATACATCACAAGTATAGGCCCATGATCACAAGGTCACCAAAAAATCATCCTCATGTATAACTTACTTGTTTATAACCTTACCACATCCTGGTCACTTAATGAACACATCATTCACATAACCAAGTTCCTGCACTTATTCATCACAAAACTCACAAAGCAATACATAGAGATTCTCCCTTCAACTCTTCGGATCAATCCTCGATACTTGGTGGTTTCAGCACATAGCTCCACCCATCATATAATTCGGCTCTCTTGTACACATGGTGAACACTAAGTACCACCCATGTGACCTAGCCAATTTATCTCGTAGCTCTCTTGTCTACATGGTGTCCTTCACCTGGAACCACGCATGCGACCTAGCTACATATATCCCGTAGCTCTCTTGTCTACATGGTGTACACATAGTATCACCCATGCGACCTAGCTACATCATAATGTCTTGTAGCTCTCTTGTACACATGATGTGCACTCAGCACCATACATGTGACCTAGCTACATACTATCTGTATCATCCAATCTTTCCGAAGGTTCAACCGAGATTTTTCTATCTTTTCCAACAATTTCACCAATCAAGTAATTATCCAAAAACATATTTCCAATATTATTATAAAATATCATAATACAAGTAATATTGATGTATTACTTACATATAAACTTACATCTCATTTAATATCAAGGCAATAACATTAAATTACACATTGCCTTATTAAAAATCATATGAACTTACAATTTCCCATAATATCCATAATCATAGAAATCACATTTATGTATGATAATTCAATGCACTTCATGTACCATAGACATATTTTTAAATCAATTCATAAACTTGGCACCATAATCATTTAATTTAACATAATTTAATTAATTCACTAAATTTAACTTTCAAATATAAATTACAGCATTATTGCTGTATTATTATCATACCAACTTACATACTTTCAACACCTCAGAAATCATAATAAATATATCAATTTTACATTGAAACATGCATAAATTAATGCTTATTATACATATGAACTTACCTCGATACTAAAACGACCATTTTACCAACTTTCCCAATTTTCGATTTTTCTCTCATTCTAGGTTCAAATCTCATTTTTCGGGATCTAAAACATCATATTTTACTTATTTAATTAATGTACTATTCCAAATAGTCCTTAACTCAAACTTTGGCAAAATTACAATTTTGCCCCTAAACTTTTGCATATTTACACTTTTGCCTCTAGGCTCGGGAATTAAACTTCATCCCTTATTCTTATGTTTTATGACATGCTGATCACTTTTCCCTTCTATGGAAACATCAAATTCTCACTCTAACATATACTTATGATTATTAGGTATTTTTACCAATTAAGCCCTTTTACTCGTTTTCACTCAAAACCGAGTAGCACAAGTTGTCTAACATAATTTAAAACCTCATATTCTATCATAAAATAGCAAAATAAACACATTTCACCTATGGGTATTTTTCCAAATATGAACCCTAGCTTAAATTATTGCTAGAATAAGCTTAATCAAATTATCGGGATTCCAAAACCGTAAAGAACTTGATAAACGGGGTTAGAACGGACTTACTATTGAGCTTGGAAAGCTTTAAAACCCTATCCATGGCTTCCCCCATGCTAATTTCAGCCTCCATGAAAAAGATGAGTCAATTTTGGCTTTATTTTCCCTTTTTATTTCTTTTAATTACCAAATGACCAAAATGCCCTTCCTTACTAAACTTTCAAAAATTCCATCCATGTCCAATTTTTGTCCATCACTTAGAAATTGGTCAAATTTCTATTTAAGACCTCCTAATTAATATTTCAAAGCAATTTCATACTAGAAACTTCTAGAATGCAAGTTTTGCAACTTATTCAATTTAGTCCCTAACTTCAAATTGAACACTTTATGCATAGAATTTCTTCACGAAATTTTCACACAATCATGCAATAATATCATGACCTCAAAATAATCATAAAATAATTATTTCTATCTCGGACTTTGTGGTCCTGAAACCTCTATTCCAATTAGACCCAATTTTAGGCTATTACAGATGTGTTATTTGGTAAGATACTAAATGGATAATTAACAGTTGATGTCATTGTTTTGGTTATTTGTAAGGTTGATTGAATGTTACAATATGGTCTATTTATTGGTTAGTTGGCATGACATACTTAAGTAAATGTTTTTTGAAAAAGGGTGTCATTTGAAGCATATTGGTATAATGTTTGAATTAGGGTGTCATTTGAGGCATATTGGTATAATGTTTGTAAATTTGTATGTTTTCTATTGAGTTTATACCGATTTTGAGTTGGTTTAATTGTGCATTAGGTCAACAAATAGACAATTGATTTAGTTTGGTATGAAATAAGCATTAAATGACATACTTTGTACCACACGACCGTTTTCCACACACGGGCTGGTGACACAACTATGTGTCTATTGGATAAAAAGAAGTATTAGAAGCACACGGTTCTCAATTGTCACACATGTTAGCTACATGCTCGTGTGAGTACTGTAGATTTGGTCATTTAATTTTCCCACGGTTTCAATTTGTTACAAAGCTTAGCCACACTACTGTGTAACTTTTGATGAAATTTTTCAATTTGATCCACATGACTCTAGAGAGTTACACGGTTTGGAGACACATTTGTGTGACCCCTTTTTTCCATGATTTTCTTTATCTTTTGAAGATGTTGCAATTTGATCCTTATTTTTGCTTGAGTCAATTTAAGAGCTTTCGTAAACTCAATTAAGACTCGAATATAAATATATATCATAATATTGAGTGTTTAAGACATCATTGATCATTTGAAGGATTTATTTATGATACAATTGATTTGAAATTTTGGAAATGTTACAAATTAGTCGTAATTAAATTCTTGGATGATACTGGAGCATATGTAAGCTCCTATAAGGCTGGATAAATGTTGTATTTGGTGATTATGAATTGAATTAACTATGATTTTATGATTTATGTTTGATTTGAATGGTAATTGCATTCTTATGAAGTAATTCCAAGTTATTTTGAAATTATCGATGTGATTTGAATGTGTTCTATTTCTGTAATGACTGTAACATTCCGTCGCTTGAGTTTGGTGACAGGACAGATTAAGGAGTGTTACACATGCAAACTAAAATTCTTATTTATGATTTTTCCATTTCACTTGGGTTTAATTTTTCAAGAAAAAATAAATAAAGTATTCAAGAAGTTGTTTACTAGATTGATGAATAAAAATTGCTAACTACTTAGTAAAGTTTTCAGAATTAGAAGTGGTCATAAAAATGATTTTGAACATAATAAGTTTGCTACCTTTATTGATCAAGTTGGAATTGAATATGAGTTTTAAATATTAAAAACTTTATATCAAAATAGATTAATGGAGAGGAAGAATCAAACATATCAAGACATGACTCATGTAATGACAAACTCAAAAGATCAATCACATTGATTGTGGGTTGAAGTAATCAACACAACGTGTTATATTGCCAATAGTGAAATTATTTGTCCCAAAACTAAAATAACTCCATATGATGTTTAGAAGTGAATGCGGAGATCTTTTTCCTATTTTCATATTCTTGGAATCCATTGTTACATACATAGAGATGGGGAACATAAAGGAAAATTTGATCCACAAAGTGAGAAAAGAGTCTTTGTTGGCTACTTTATAAACAACAGAGCATATGAAGTCTTCAATAGTGATTGCCTCCAGACGTACTAATGTCCAGAGTGTGAATACTGTAATAAAATAGAGAGTTATGAGGCAGTATCCACAAGTATATTGGTTGAGTTGTAATATAGATTTTACAACAAAGTAGGTGAGTACTCCGAGAATCGTAACCAAGGGAAGCAAGCACTAAATCAATCTTAACCTAAATAATTAAATATCTAATTAATACTTTAAGTCAGTTATAGTATGAAAATAAAATAAGAAATATGTTTAGAATTTGTAAAATAATAAAAGAAATGAAAAAAAAAACAAAGAATTAAAATTGCAAGAGATAGAGATAGATAAAAGAATTAAAATTGCAAGAGATAGAGATAGATAAAGTGAATCAAATCTGAGGATAAGTGATTAATTCGCTTAAACAATCTCAATCAACTATCATCTCGGATTCTTCGTCAATCAACTAGTTGCTACCCTAGCAGGATCTTTCAATCTTCCACTAACATAATGAGTTACCAAGAAGTACTTAGCTTCCAACCTCACAGTCCAGACTGGTTTGGGGTCAAGGTGATCACAGATGGGCAATACCAGTTTTGGCTTCATTCCCACTTTGATGACTTCCCGAGGTTGTCAAGCCTGGGGTTTTTTTTACGTTCTTCCTTTCCTAAACAACTGATCTGTTAAATTACCCTACAAAACAGTTAAAATATCATGTTTCCACTCGTTAATCCCCTATAAAAGTATTAGTTCCTCATGGCTTTCATAAACAACATGGAGTAGATATAAAAATTAATCATAATAAAAGAATAGTATAGAGTTTAAGAAAAGCCTGACTAATATTGATAACAAATGTGAATCCACCAAAGTCGATCTCCTTTACAACTCAGATCTCTTGAAAGAAAATAAAGAACAAAAAAAAACTCTGAAAACATAAGAAAATGAAATTAAACCTAAAGAAAAAGTCTAAGCTAATGGGATGGTGCCTTCAATGTGTGCCAAAGAGGTCTATGTATAGCCTTTAGGTAGTCATCGTCCTTAGCCTTAGGGTAACTAATGTTCCCGAGTTTTAAAGTTTGATTGTGCAGACCAAAACAGCCTTGCTTTGTGTTTTATTCTTATCACAGAGTCGATGTCACGACAGGCCAAGACCTGTGTCGTGACGTAGCAACCAACATGTCCCTCTGTAGACATCTTCAGGGGTATGTCACGACACTTTCAGCCTGTGTTGCGACATTGAAGGTAGTTTCTCACTTTCTCTATTCTACTTTCTATGTTGTGACATTGGATCCCCCATGTTGTGACATAGCATCTAGTATTGCCCCAAAATGCCTTCTAATGGTCTACTGCACACTCACAAAGTATGTTAGCTCTTCTTTAGGCCTCATTTGGCCCTTGCAGTTAATAAAACACTCGATGTGCACATTTTATTGAATGTAAACAAAACTAAAGGAACTGAATTAAAACTTAACGAAAATGCTTGTATTCAAACTTCTTAAATCTGAAACTAGTATAATCTGCTATACCAAATTATGGCAGATCAAACTACCCTATACTTAAGTAATTGTTTTTCCTCAAGCAACTTAAACAAAGATGAAAAATGAAAAAATGACGACCATTGAGCAGGTATGGTGCAAGTATTAGTTTCGGAGCATATAACTTAGACATTTCACATTTACTAACAATTTCAACATGATGAGTAATTAACTTACCACTTTTGATCGCAAAAATCTATATTCAATATGTTACAAAATATAAAAGTATTAAGGTTCTCACCTATAGGAATCCATCAACATATCATACAAGTACTTTGATTATCCGAGCAGAATACAAATAGTTGTTTATGTAAGTATTTAGTATGATGTCCATTCATGTAAAAAGATATTTAAGTCACATAGGGCTTTTTAGCTTGTAACATTTTGAAGCTTATGACAGGTATGAAATTCAAAACCAGTAAGCATCAAAGGGTTACAAACACGAAAATAGTTTGGCACATCGTATTGATCCCTATTCTCCACCTTAATGACCCTTTCCCATTCACCGCCTTATTTCTCCTTCTCTCACCTTCCTTGTTTCTTTGTGTATAGCAATTCATAGCATGACATAGTAACTATGGCTTATGAGTTTTTGTGCATTTGGAGTACCAAGGGGATTGGTGATTATATCTCATTATTTATTTGGCAGTTTCACTGTATTATTAATTATTAGTGGTTTTACCACATCGAGCATTGCTCACATACATTGGAATTTGGCAGACAAGTTTTGGGGAACTCGTGTGTGTAGCGGATGGTATGGGTAGGATCTCACATGTGCATTTTCCACGATCATGTGCATTTCAAAATTATTATTGTTAATGTTTGATTGTGCTTTGCTACCTCTATGAAATTACCTGTATTAATGTTTAATACTTGTTTAGACTCACACTAAGCTTGTTAAGCTTACCCCATTAACTCAACTTCTTAAGTAATGATCAAACTTAGGATCGGAATTGGCATACAGACATACAGCAGACTTCGGACTTTACTTAATCATATTATTTTAACCTAATTATATTTTTAGGTTATTTTATTATTATTTGGTTTTGGATCATAAAGTTTCTTAAAACCGTAGTTTGGGACTATTCGAGATTTTGGGGTTTTTCATGCATTCATGACACATATTTCGTATAGATACATGGTTTTTATAAATATGTTGAAATGGACTATGCATGATATATGGCTAAATTAATAATTTGACTAGTAATGGTACATTTCTGCTGCTAAGAAGATAACAAAATGATTTTTCAGAGGCAACGCCGTTGGTAGGGTTTTATAAAAGCTCGCTTAATTTGCTAATTTGACCTAAGCATGGTTGGACTAAGTAAATGGGCATTTTCCAAAGCTAACAATAGAAACCAATTGTTTATAAAAAGAAGTACTTGAAGGTTTTTAACTATCATTAGGGTAAGTTTGACACTAAGGTCTTCAATGTGCCCTTTCCGATTCGACCATAACGTCTGGGTTAGGTTTGGGAGGTTACACTTATCAGCAAAGAAACCAATCAACTTTTGTTTCTTTTTTCATCTTTTCTCTTCAGAAACCACCACTTTCTGCCACATCATTCCCTAGCTCTTTATTTCTATCCCTCTCTTCACTTTGCCGCCACATCTCCCCTTTTACCATCATTTGCACCATTGTCACACCACCACACCCTCCACATTGCTCTACTTTCGCATCCCCGTACCTCTTCTACATCACCGTCGAGTCACCGCTTTCGCCCTTTTTCTTCTCCTCATTTATTTTATTCTATTCTTATTTTCTTCTCACCTCACCATTGTTTACCTTCATTTTAATCATTATTTTTCTTCCATTTCCATCCCTTCTTGCACCACACATTGTCACCATGACACCGTAGAACCGTCATCATAAATAGTTTTCTTTCCTTTTTATTTTATTCTTATTCCTCCTTCTTCATTTTGTTTTTGTGTGACCGAATATTTACCTTATTTCTTCATCATTTTTTTCCTTAGTCAAATATCTCTACTTACTTAAGATTTTCCATTGAGCCTATAACATTCCGATTTATTCTGGTGAACTGTAAGTGGTGATTAGCCTAATCTAATCTTTTTTCTTTATTTTCTCTGTTAGGGCCTAATTCTTTGTGTTAATTTTATGTATACTATTTTGTTGAAGGTTTCAATTCGGTTTGCTCTGATCTTCATTAGTGCCAAAATATTGTTGGATATCTATTTTGAATGAGTAGAAGTGTGAGTTGCAATATTTGAATCTTAATTTCAAAAGTCTAGTCAATTTTTATTTTGGCCAAACCCTATATGGCCTTAGAGGCTGAATTATAACTATGTAATGTTCATCTTATGTGCAGCTCTTATATAGATCTAATAATATCTGGGCCTTAGGAGTTGTGGATTTACGATAGTGCTTTGGATTTGCGTAAATCAGGTGTAGGTTCTAACTTTTGTGTTGATGAATAATTGAAAGTATGTTAATATGTAAATTTGGTTTATGGTAAGTCATGGTGGTCGAATGATATATAACCATAAAATGAAGTAACTGTATGTGTAAATGTTATCATTATCGATTAATTGAATGTATGACATTACATGTTTTATATTAAATAGCATGCCACTTATTGTATCCTATATTGGTTGCATGTATAACATGACATGAACTGAAACTTATATTGATTGCATGTACGCATTCCATTGATTGTTATTGTCCATATTGACTGCCTATTTAAAACATGCCCACTCTTTCTAATAAATCTTATTGCATGTTAAAATCATGCCTAGTGTACTAATTTTGTTATTGTCATTTTATGTAATACTGCATTGCATTAGGTTTGGAACATTTATGAAAGGATGAAGATCTGGCAGTATAAATACAATTATTGGTGGCTTGTCCACATATTTTTAGTAGCTTGATTTCAATTACTAGTGGCTTGTTCATATATTTCTAGTAGTATATCTACATATCTGGTAGCTTCTCCACATATATTTCTAGTAGCTTCACTACAATTACTGGTGGCTTGTCTTGTAGCATCCCACTCGACGTAGTCCTAGTGTTCAAAAATTATTTATCGAAATATGGTGTTTAGAGCAAGTTCTAAGTGGGTAAGGTATTAATTGTGACTAAGTATGTAAGTCTATGAGTGCGCCCTTAGGTGAAGCCTATGATGGGAAGGTTGATGGTTTGGTGAACTCTTCTGAAGATTATATGCCACCTTAGCTGTATGTTATGTCCTTAGTTTGATAGAACCATTTATTATTTTATTATTTGGTTAAAAAATTTAGTTAGACAAATGATAATTTGTTAGAATAGAACTAAGTTGTTGTAGCTAATAAGACTCGCACTTATGATGAGAGAGAAAGTTACTAGTCAAAGGAATCGAGGATGTTAGTTAGATAATCATATTTATCCATTAAACCTAGCTTTTGTGTCTATATGTATAAAGTTGGTATTAGCTTGTTGAGCGAACTTTTACATCTTTTCTTGTATTCACATTTTCTTCTTAAACTTTCTCTACATTTTTCTCTCAGAAATCCTAAGACCAAAGACCTGCTTAAAGATTTGGATTCATTGTATAAGTCAACTCTTTCGTTGTTTAGCACCGTGTAAATGTCAATAAACCTTAGGTTATTTACATGACTTTAGGGTTGTACACTTAAGCATCAATTTTGAGTGTAATGAAGCAAACTTCCTAAATTTGGGTTTAGTGATGATATTACTTGCAAGTTTGTTTAGTTTTCAAGTTTTTTTAGTTTTCTGGTGTACAGTCTAATAAGTTTAGCTATATATATTATAAATCAAGAAACTCTTGAAGGTTCTCGTGATAAGGGCAAGAGTCCTATTGTTTAAACTTGTTGCATTTTCTAGCGAGTTCTTTCTTACATCATGTGTGTGTAATACCTTTGTTTATGTTTGGTTTAAGGTAAGTATACATATTCTGTTAAGATGAACTGGTTGTACAAGAGTGATGAATGCTTCTTGTTATCAGTCTAGTATGGTTTGTCCGTGTTAAGAAGTAAGAACCTTCTTTTGTGTTTTAGCCACTATCACTTGCTTCTTAAATGAATAATATGATCTGATACATGGAAATGAATTCATGGTGTTGTCTTCACTGAAATGAGCTAAAAGATCGTGATACATGAAAATGGTTGTGTAGCCTTTAGTAGGGTAAGTGTTATTGCAAACCAGATTGGAAAATCATGACAAAAGATAATGAATGAAAGATTGACATGAGTTTACTTATGGACCAGGGTTTATGGCTGATACAAAAAAGATAGTTTATATGGTTGCATGGGCGTAGTGTACACGCCAAAGAAATAGTGTCTGAAGTATGGCCTATCTGTGTTTGGTATTTGCAACCTAGTGAACTATGTGACTTTACTGAGTTAGAAAGGCTTAATTGAATTATATGTAACTATTGCAATATTTTCTTCTGGAACTCACTAAGTCCTTTGAACTTACTTCGTTACATTTCCTTCTAAGACCTGTTGATGAAGTAAAGGAATCTCTATAGACTACACCAGAGGACAATCGTTTCCATGAGACTTCTTGTATTTTGTATTGTGCATGACATAGGGGCGGTGTCAAATGTCCAGAATCGAAGAATAAATTTTATATTTAAACTTTTACTTACGAAACTATGATTTCAATGAAGTTTCAGTAAAGTATTTATGGTTTTCAAAGTGTATCATCTTATTTATCTTCGACTGACAAATAGTTTATATTTCATACTAGCTTAAACTACAGTAAACTGGTATATGCTAGATATGGCTCCAAGAAAATGATTTTAAGGCAATGACACGCCATTCCTACATCCTTTTTAGGATCGGGATTTGAATGTTACAAGTTTGGAATCAGAGTCAAGGTTTAGCTAATTCTTGAAATATCGAAGGCAATGTCACACCCCTATCATACATGGTACACCTCTAGCTTAGTCTCTAATATTTTTTTCTAAGATAACGCTTCTTTTGCAGTGAGTAAAAAAATGTCTGATGGCTATAGAAAATTCGTTGGTAAGGAGAGGGAAAGTCATGTCCCCACCCAAGAACAAGCTACCACTACCAACAACAACACAGGAAATGCATTTAAAAATATGTTCTTTGCAATGATGACTCAATTGTTTGACCAATTCATGGGAAATGAGCAAGAACAACAACCACAGCAACTACAACACCATCCTCAACCATAACCTAAAGTGGTTCACCCAGCTCAGCTTGCACCATCTGTGCAGGTTGCAGCTCCCCCTAAGGCTGATCATGTCCAAGAGATTCTGAAAAGAGGCATCAATGAATTCCTTGGTGATAAGGTAGATGACCCTACTGTAGCTGAGTAGTAGTTATTTCATTAAGGAGAAGCTTTCCAATAGTGGGAAACCTTGGTTAGTGTTACCCCAGAACCAATGATTGGCTGGGATTTCTTCCTAGAAAAGTTTAGAGAGAGTCATGTCAATCAAATTTTCATAGAGCTAATGAAGAAAGACTTCTTGCATCTGAAATAAGAAAGAATGATTCTTCTAGACTATGAGCATAAATTCCTTCGGCTCAGTCACTATGCTAAAAATATGTTTTAGATGGAAAAAGAAATGTGCAATAAGTTTGAATGGGGACTGAGAGATGAAATCCAAGCTCTGGTGGCGGCTTCGGAATGGAAGACTCTGGCAGAAATAACAACTAAAGCCCATAAGATGGAATCGATTATCAGGGATAAGAGTAAAAATTTTGAGAGAGAAAGATTGAAAAGAGGCAGATCACGTCCTCTACATCGATCCATTTTTAAGAAACTGAAGGACCACACCTTTTTAGCTCCAAGAAAAGACTCATAGTTCATCAGCTAGAACGTGAAGGATTCAACAAGTCAGCTGTGTCTATGGAGAGTTTTGGTGGTTCCAAAAGGATAAAAAAGTGAATGTGACTATTGTGATAGAAGTCACGTGAGGGATTCAACAAGTTAGCTCATTTTTGTTGTGGATCTAGAGACCTTTTAGTTAAGAATAGCCCATCAAAGACTAAATTTAGCACTGAGTAATCAATTAGAAGTCCACGAAAATTCCAAAGCGAGAGTAGATATAAGATAGCATCTAAGTCTAGCTCAATACAGGTATCACAAAGGAAGAACTTTAGTAAAACGAACTCTGGCGTATCAGTTGGAGCCTACATGTTGAAGGTTAAGGAATATACAGATTTACCAGAGGTTATAACTGGTAATTTTTCTTTTCTTCACAATAATATGTATGCTTTGTTTGATCCTATTTCTACTCATTCTTACATTTTTACTAAGGTTATAGAGGCCTTATTCTTGAGATAGAATGCTTTGAAATGAATGTACTGGTAACAAACCCTTTTGGTCAATTTACAGTAGTGAATAAGTTGATCAAAAATTGTGTATTAGTTGTTGGCGAGCACGTATTTTTGGGGACTTGCTATTGTTGAGTTTTCATGAGTTTGATACCATTAGATTGGCTGATTAGGCATAATGTTATGGGTAACTATTGAACTAGAAGTGTATGCCTAGTAAGTGTTGAAGGTAAAAAGATAATGATGTCTGGTAAACAATCAAATGATTGGTCAGAGTGCAAATGCTTATCTGGAGTACATCATGGATACACCCAAGTCTAGGAGTGAGATCAATCTATTACCTGTCGTGAGAGAGTTTTTAGATGTGTTTTGAGTTTTCGATTGAGTTGGAACCTAGCACAGCCCATATATCATGTACACCATACAGCATGGTGCAGTTAGAGCTTCAAGAATTAAAGGAATATTACAAGATCTATTGAGTAAGGGTTTTATTAGGCCTACTGTGTCACCATAGGGTGAATCAATTTTATTTATTAAAAAGAAGGATGGATCAATGTGCCTATGTATAGATTATTGTAATAGGTCAGTTTAGACCCTAGTCGAAACTGTGGTTTCAGGACCACAAATCTTAGTCAGAAAAATATTTTTAATGTTATTTTCTGTGTTTACAGCATGATATATGATATGTGTGAAATTTTCGTATGAAAATTTTACCGTTTGTGTGTTTGATTTGATAAAGAGTACCTAATTGCAGAATTTGTAAAAGTGGCTTGCTATTTGTTAAAAGTGCTTATATGCTATGGCTTATTAAATGGGAGGTCCTTATGATGAAATTAGACCCTATATAATGTTAATGGACATTAATGGATATCCATTAGTTGATTTTATATGTTTATAAACAAGGGTAAAATTGTAAAAAGGTAATTAATGTTATATTAATTAAAATAAAACAAAATGGTGATCATTTTGTTCATCTTTTCACTGAAAATAAAAGAAAAAGATAGGGTTTGAATGCTTAAACTATTCGGCCATTGATAAGCTTGATTAGGTATGTGTTTTTGATCGATTTTCAATAATTTTTACATTCCTTTGATTGTTGCTTAGTAATCTCTTAAGCCCACATCTCAATTTCAGAATTTGATGATGATTTTGAATTATGCCATTGATGCTTTTGTGAGCTTTGTGATGATAGTTGATGAAAAATGAAAGATATGTGTTGGATTAATATGTTTTGTGTTTTGATTTTGGATGAATTTGAGTATTTTGGGCTAATTTGTGAAAATGAGAAAATGAAGGGTTAAAATGTGAAACAAATGAAATATATGGCTTATATGAGCTAAGGGAAAATTTGGCTAAGCATGTGTATATAGAAATTTTGTATATTTTGTGATTTTTGTGATTAAGGAATAAAGTGTTAAAATGTGAAAATATGAAGGCTAATTTGTAAAATGCCCTAAATATGTGTAAATGGATTGAATTGAATGACTTGGTGAATAAAAGAGTTAAATTTGAATGTGTTTAGATCAAGAACCAAAGAAAACAAAATTAAATAGAGGGAAAACGAAAGTAGTTGAATAGTCGTTCATTTCCATTCATTCTTGTACGAGGTAAGTCTATATACAAATAAATGTGTTGAATTGAATTATTATTATGTATATGTTAATGAATTATGATGAATGGCTATTGGAGTTGAGTATGTGAAATCTCAGAAAGTTTCGATAATGTGACAAAGTTTGAAAAGCCCCGTACAGACCATATAAATA
The DNA here is from genome assembly GCF_007990345.1 of Gossypium hirsutum. Taxonomy (NCBI): domain Eukaryota; kingdom Viridiplantae; phylum Streptophyta; class Magnoliopsida; order Malvales; family Malvaceae; genus Gossypium; species Gossypium hirsutum. Next base: position 53,411,637 of record NC_053436.1, on the reverse strand, counting down.
GATAGGATACATATGTCATGACATAGGATTCCGATATGAGATTTCGTGTAAGACCATGTCTAAGACGTTGGCATCGATTTGAAATTTACGTGTAAGACCATATCTGGGACATTAGCATCGTATATGATTTCGTGTAAGACCCTGTCTGGGACAGTGGCATTTATATTTGATTACATGTAAGACCACGTCTGGGATGTTGGCATTGTATGAGCTTTTCGAGCTATCCAAGTATCCTTATTGATTTTGAATGGTTCAACGGGCATTCCGATAAATGAATAACTATGTGAATGTATATCCTATTCAGGTACGTATGAACTGTATATGGAATTTTGCAATGAAAGGTTAGCATGAACATGATCTTTGATATGTGAACTACATGGAAATGTGATGTACTTATAAGTAAGTGATTATGAACAATTGAGCTATATGCCATGATTTATATGAATGAATTGGTTTATAATTGTGATATGTGATAAGTTTATTTGTATATGGCTTACTAAGCTTTTCAAGCTTACTTTGTGTGTTATTTCCATGTTTTATAGATCATCAAAGCTAGCTCAGACATCGGGAACTATCATCACACTATCGGCTACTTGTTGGTACTTTTGGGGCCTTTGTATATATATGATATATGGCATGTATAGGCTTATGTCATTTTGATTTATTTTGAACTATGATATTAGCCATGAGATTTCGCTTATGAATGTTGGCATGTGTCATCATGAAAGTTAGTATAAATTGTGTTTGGTAAGTGTTATATATATGTGATGCATATAATGCCTTATATGTTGGCTTATTTGGTGTGATTATGTGTTGGTTATCTTGGTTAGTTGTTAATTGATGTGTTAATGCATTTGGAATTTGATAAATTGTGATAGTTTTGGTTTGATGAATTGGCATGTTTCGGTGGCTTAAAGACATATTGAAATGATGTTATTTCGGTTGCTATGTGTGCTTGAGATTAGAGTGGCAAATTGGCTTTGCAAATGGCCTATTTCTTTCCACACGGGTGTAACACCCCTTACCTGTCCCCGAGACCGGGACAAGGTATGAGGCATTATCAGACACATACTCGGATATTTTCACAAGACACGAGTTATAAAATTTTGTTCTAATTTAAAACCAATCAAACAACATCATAGTGTCCCGATTATGGACCTACGAGGCCCAAAACATACATTAAAAGCAACCCGAGGCTAAACCGAGAACTATAGAAAATTTTAGAAAAAATTACATGGGTTATGCCTCACATGCCCGTGTGGAGGCAAAGCACACGCCCGTGTGCTGGCAAAGCACACGCCCGTGTGCTTAGGGACACGCTTGTGTGTCCCACCCGTGTTGAATTATTTGGATTTATTTTTCATTTCAAACCTACCAGGATTTTCACACAGCCAAGCACACGCCCGTGTCCCTGGCCCATGTCCTTCACACGGCCGAGACACGCCCCTGTGATCGCCCGTGTCTAAAAACCCAGACATTCTGTTTATGACGTCATCATTCATTTTGAGGCACATGGCCAAGGCACATGCCCGTGTGCTAGGCCATTTCCTCTACACAGTTGAGACACATAGCCGTGTCTCTACCCGTGTGTTTACTACCATGCAAATTGACCTAAAAATTTAGGTGCAGGGGACACTCGGCCAGACAACACGCCCATGGGGCTGCCTGTGTGTCACACACGGCCTAGACACATGCCCGTGTGTCTACCCATGTGGACCTTTTTAGTGCTATTTACCAAGCCTTTGGTCACCCTCTTTCATCTATACACACTTAAAGACCTCAAGGGTATTTAACATGGCCTAATCATACTCTTAAACAACCTTAGCATAACCCAATTGCATGTCAACCTCATCTCATCAGTTTAGTACATGCTAAATAATCCATTTCGTATTAGGGTTTATGATAAACCGTAATTTATACAAAATTTTTTCCCATGCTTAGCACATTTATGGATGATTTCTCCTTAGATTTGGTGAATTTGATGCTCCTAATCCTTTAGTTTCATGTTTTATACTTAGGTGAGCATAGGAGAGTAAAAAGAGCGAGAAATGGGCTGAAAACCGAGAAAATGGACCAACATGGGAAATCAACACGGCTGGACTTCCTCACACGGGTAATCCACACAGTCGTTTCCATTTGGCAGAATCAAAGCATGACTTACATGGGTAGACCACACGTCCATGCCTATTTAACAGCCTTGACCACGGTCTGAAGCAATCGCACACGAGCGTGTCACACGGGCGTGTCCCTGTCAAGCCCAAGTATAGTCCTATTCGAAAAAGGTCACTTTTGAGGGCTCTTAGGCATTCTAAAGCCTATTTAAACACCTGATGAGGCACTTAGAAGGAGAGACACGGAGGAGGAGGCAGGAATTAATCAAGGAAAGCCGATTGATCCATCTCAGAAGCCGAATTCACCGTCAAGACTAAAGATCTCCCTTCAATTTCCTTCAGGAGTTTTAGGTTTTCTTTATGTTTTGTTATCTTTATTCTTTTGAGATGTTTTCTTTCATAATTATGAACTAAACCCCCTAAATACCTAAGGGGAATGAAACCTAAGATGGATCTTGTTATTATTATCTGAATTGTATGATAAATATTTGACTTGTTCTTAATTATGTGTTCTTAATTCTTGTTCTAATATTCTAGGATATTGATTCAAGTTATTGTGCTTATTCAGAGGAGAAAAAGTCCCTGTCTAAGAGTAAATTTGTCGTAATTAAGCGGAGTTGATGCACGCCTAGAGATAGGGTGACAAGATTTTGTCGGATTAGGGTGAAACCTAATAAGGGAGTCCATAAAACGAGTTAATGCAACACTAGGGTGTTAATTAGAAAGAGATTTCAATTAATCAGCCTAGGGTTAAACATTATTAGTCTCGAGAGAGATAATAATATAACTTAGGGATTTCTACGGATCAAGTCAAATGAATAAATCATCTGATTCAAAGTCAAATAACAACTGAAGTTTAGGTAGATTTTTCATTGGGTATTGTCTTAATCAATCGAGTTTACCCAAAAGCTTTTCCCAATTTTCTCTCTGTGCACCCTTAGTTTAGTTAATTAGTTTAGATAAACAAATCCCTTAATTTTTAGGCTAGATAATAAAAAGAAAGTAATTACTAGTACTCTTGGTTCCTTTGGGTTCAACAATCCGGTCTTGCTAAAGCTATACTACTGTTCGAAAGGTACACTTGCCCTCATCGTGATAATAGTTAGTTTCGAGACTAATTAATTATAAATTTTTAAAACCTGTCACGAATATCATGTATCAGTTTAATATAGCACATTTTTCTTTTTACACTTATGCCATATTATAACCATATACCATTATATGCTATGTCCACTTTCAAATTATTTGGTTCATTTTCAATCATCCAGTCATGGTAAACCTCATCATCATATCTCATAAAACATTTAAACATAGACATGCATCATTGGTAGGTTTACTACCTACATAAATATGAGTCATATCTCATGGCCATATACAAAAGAATAAGTATGCCATTTAGGCCCTTACATTGGCTAGCCAAATGACACATATAACAAACTAACCAAAAATCCTATACATGCAATTACAGAAAGCCATTAAAGAAAGTGAAAGTATCTATATACCAAAACAGGACAAGTTGATAGTGTGTTGATTCTCCAATCGTCTTCTAAACTTCACGAGTCCACGAGCTTTGTAAGATAGGGAAAAGAGAAGGGGAAAGCATTTATGTGCTTAGTAAGTCCGAATAACTAGAAAGTAAACTTACTGGTTAATTAGCATACAACTATATTTAGGCAATAATTCCATCAAGCATGAAATAGTTTCCCTATCACATGCACTCAATCATCAAGTTAGTTTCATAACAATACATCATGTCATTAGTCTTAGATGAGCTCATCAATTCAATATTTCCATTCTCTATTTCTCATGTTAATCCTGTTGAACTTTGTGACAGCCCAAAATTGACCCTAGTCGGAAAGTGGTTTCGGGACCGCTAAACCGAGTCACCGAAAGGTTGAATGTGATGTTTATTGTCTAGAATATGTAATCATGAATGTGTGAAAATTTCAAGCTTCGATTTAGTCAATTGCATGTGAATTTAGTCAATAGGAGTTAGATGAGAAAATTTTAAAATGTGATAGGTCAATGCATGAGGACCTATTAGTGCATGTGGAAGAAAAAGGGGACTTGCATGTCAAATTCCCCCTCCCTAATATGTAGTGGCCGGCCATGCTATGGGTGGAAACATGTCACCAACATGTTGTGTTAGTGATGTATGGTAAGGATAATAAAATAATAAGCATGATAATTAAATAATGAAAGGAAGGGTGATGAAAAAAAAGAAAAAAATAATAATAATGGTCTCATGCATACACCCCATTGCCGTGAGCTAAAGGAAGGAAAAGAAAGGTTTTGTTCATCCTTTTTCAACCTCTTTTGACCGAAAATCCTAAGGAAGAGGATTAGGAGGAAGTTTGGCCATGCATGTAACTAGATTGAGGTATGTTTAATGTTATTCTTTGAGATTCATGTATATTTTAAGTTGTAAGTTCAAAATCTACCTAGCCATGGTTCAAACTTTGTTAAATGATGGAGATGACATTCGGCCATGAATGTTACGTTCTTGGTTGGTATTTTGATGTCTTTGGTGATGAGGTAAGGAGATGGCTGACTTTGGGTGTTTAATAAAAGGGTTTGGATGTGAGAGTGTGTGAGAAGTAGAAATGAGGAGTCTTAGCAACTCCATGAAGGTTCGGCCATGGTAGTTTGAGGATTAGAGATTTTATTTCTTGTTAAAAATTTGATGAATCCTAGTGTGTGAAGTGTTTGAACCAACTAAGGATTAATAGATGCATGGGTACAAAGTAGGAAGAATCGGCTACTATGGTTGACACCAATGCCGAATGTAAAGATGTTATAGTAAATAATGCATGTGATTTGAGTTGATAATGTGAAAAAGGATAATTAGATGTATTAAATGATATAAAGATTTTAGAAATTATTTTGGTTAGGTGTGTGTATGATTAAGTATATTCGGCAATATACTTAAAGTGAGTACTTGATATTATATGGGAGTATGTATATTCGGCCACATGAGTAAATATATATATGATGTTAAATTTGATTATGTATAATGGGCATTAAGATGTGGAACTTAAGAAATGTAGTCATATGTGGAATTACATGATGTTATAGTTGACATTGTACACACATACATCCATTCGGCCATCAACATGAGTAATTAGTGAGGATGGTTGCCGAATATACAAACATACATAAGCATGTGTAATTGAATTATGAATGTTTAACAAGATGGTTAAACTAGTGAATTATTGATTAAGCTCAAGGAGCTAAAGGAGGAGAATCAAGCAAAGGCAAAGAAAAGATCACTGAGTAGCCGAGTTGGAACCGTCTTACCCAACACAAGGTAAGTCATTAAGCATGTAGTTGGTATTATTTCAAATGGTCATAATGTTTATGTATTGATGCTGAATGGAATGAATAAATATACATATATATATGCATGTACGTATGTGATGATGAATTGTTGAATGAAAAGAGGTAAGATGTACTGAGTTGTTGATCTCGGCACTAAACGTGCGGTATAACCATTTATGACCATGAGATTGGCGCTAAGTGCACGGGATTAAATTGTACAGCACTAAGTGTGCGATTTGACTATGTTGCACTAAGTGTGCGAAATGAATATGATGCACTAAGTGTGCGAATTGACCATGCGGCACTAAGTGTGCGAGTTTGACTATGTAGCACTAAGTGTGCGATTTGATTACGTAGCACTAAGTGTGCGAGTTGATTATATAGCACTGAGTGTGCGGACTCAATATACATTCGTGAATCATTATGGACACTATGTGTGCGACATTATTGAGTCGATCGGGGACAGCGGATCGGGTAAGTGTCTTGAGTACATGGCTAATAGGTGCTATGCTTATACTTGGTGTTGAGCTCGGTAAGTTTGAACCTATGTGACAAATATACTTGAAGTCACGTACATAAAATTTATCGTAGGATGGGTGAAAGGCCGTTTAGTCGTTTGATTGTAACGAAAATAAATTGATTTATGAAAATGCTTCAATGTCCTATTGATGAGTATATGGAATGTGAATGCATGAATTGATATGAAACTGAATCGATAGGTTGGAGGAACTATGGTATGGTTCGGTATGGATGGAGTAAATTGTCTCGTTCCATTTTGTTTCCTCTTGTGATAATGTTATTGATGGATGGTAGTGCATTGCTTATGACTTACTGAGTTATAAACTCACTCGGTGTTTCCTTGTCACCCATTATAGGTTGCTTGGACTCATCTATTTTTGCGGGGTCAGGCCGTCATCGAAGTCATCACACCGGATAGCAAGTTTTGGTACTTTCTTCTTAGTTGGCTTAGAAGAACATTTTGGCATGTATAAGCTATTACGTTGTGTTTGAACTTTGGCATGTAAACTTTAAGCCATGCGAAAATGGCACGAATGTTCGATTGAGTTGGATCAAGGGTAGGCATGAAATGGACCTAGTTACTTTCGTAACAGATGCTGGCAGCAGCAGTGTCATGAGATTGAAAAATCACTAAAAATAGTAGGAGTAGAATTAATTGATGAATAAATTATGTAATCGAAGCTCGATGAGTCTGTTTTCATGAGGAAGTAACGAAAAGATCATATGGGCAGTATATTAAGAGATAATCAGATTTTTGTGGGACAGGGCCAGAACGGTTTCTGGATTCCCTGCTCCGACTTTGGAAATTCATTATAAATTAACCAGAGATAATTAGGGGTCGTACCATATATGTACAGATTCCTCTCTGAGTCTAGTTTTCATAGAAACAAACGGCATCAATATTGAAGCCCCGTGCAGGGAGATATCCAAGTCGTAATGGGCAAAGGTCAGTGTAGTCGACCCCTGCAACATGGGAGACTTTGACTAATAAACTGTACTAATTGGCCCGACCAAAAATTCTAGAAAAAAATACATAGATGGGCACATGAGTCTAGTTTCTGGGAAAAATTACAAAACTGATTTTCGAGTTACGAAACTCAAGATATGATTTTAAAACGACTAGTACACAGATTGGGCAGTGTCTGGAAAATAAATTTTATAAGGGGTTGAAGTCAGTTAACACCTCGTGTTCGACTCCGGTGTATGTTTCGGGTTCGGGGTGTTACATTTGATTGGTATCAGAGCTATGGTTTAGTCGGTTCTAGGACTACCATAGCGCGTATGAGTCTAGCTATACATGCCGAATGTTAATGTTTAAATGTGTGATGACTTCTGACGGTTGAAATGTTTTTGTTTTGATTAGTAAATGGACCCCGGTGAAGAAAGAACCCTAGCGGATGACGTTGAGAGCGTAGCGGCTGCTCCTGCACAAGGGACGCCGCCTGTTGAACCTCAGTCATCTGCGAATAATCAAGGTGAGGGGCTAAACAAGCCTTCTTTACCATGATGAATGAGTGGGTCGTGCAATATGCCCGAACCAACCCGGCTGTCCAACAATTCCCAAATTTGAATAATCCACCCCAAGAGCCTGTAATGCCATCAGTCGCTGATCCTGTGAGGCTGAGTAAGCCACCTGTAGACTTGATTAGGAAGCGTGGGGCCGAGGAGTTCAAGGCCATACTAACTGATGATGCCTAAAGGGCCGAGTTCTGGCTTGATAACACCATTCGGGTGTTCGATGAATTGTCATGCACACCCGACGAATGTCTAAAATGTGTTGTATCTTTGTTGCGAGACTCAGCCTACTATTGGTGGAGGACCTTGATTTCCATAGTCCCGAACGAGCGAGTAACTTGGAACTTCTTTTAAACGGAATTCCGAAAGAAATTTATTAGCCAACGGTTCATTGATCAGAAGCGTAAGGAGTTCTTGGAACTCAAGCAAGGCCGTATGACTGTATCTGAATACGAACATGAATTCGTAAGACTCAGTAGGTATGCCCGGGAGTGTGTAGCTGATGAGGTTGCTATGTGCAAAAGATTCGAGGAAGGATTGAATGAAGATTTAAAGCTACTAATGGGTATTTTGGAAATAAAAGAATTCGTAACACTAGTCGAACGAGCCTGCAAGGCGGAAGAACTTGGAAAGGAGAAGAGGAAGGCTGAATTTGAAGATAGAGATTATCGTAAAAGATCGACGGGTAAAGCTCCGTTCTCAGCTGTAAAGAAGTTCAGGGAGGACATTAATAAGTCAAGGGCGACTGCGGGAATTTCCATCAGGGCAAGACCATCGATGGGCTCCCGAGCTACTTCGGTAGCTAGTGTGGGCAATAATCGTCACGAGAAACCTGAATGTCCCCAATGTGGAAGACGACACCTAGGTGAATGTTGGGGCAAGTCTACTAGCAGGGCCTGTTACGGATGCGGTTCGAAGGACCACTTCATTAGAGATTGCACGGAGCTGGATGAGAAGAATAAGATTCAAGGTGCAAGACCTAGTGGAGTGACATCTAGAGGTAGACCGCCGAGAATTTAGGAGGCAGGGGTGGTAGTCAGAGGGGGCCTCTGATACGGCCGATCGAGCCGAGAACCGTACTCCTGCTAGAGCATATGCCATTCGCGCACGAGAGGAGGCATCCTCCCCCGACGTCATTACTGGTACCTTCACTCTCTTTGATACTAATGTGATTGCATTGATTGACCCTGGTTCTACTCATTCATATGTATGCGAAACCTTAGCAACCAGTAAGACTCTACCTGTTGAGTCTACTGAGCTCGTAATTCGAGTATCAAACCCTTTGGGTCAATGCGTACTTGTTGATAAAGTGTGTAAGAGATGCCCTCTAATAATCTGAGAATCCTGTTTTTCGGCCGATTTGATGCTTTTACCGTTCGACGAGTTTGATGTTATTCTTGGTTTGGATTGGTTAACCGCGCATGATGCGGTTGTGAATTGCAAAAGCAAGACTATCGATTTGAGGTGCGCAAATAACGAAATAATCCGAGTTGAGTCTGCAGACTTAAGGGGGTTGCCAGCTGTAATATCAGCAATGTTGGCCCAGAAATATGTAAGGAAAGGGTGCGAAGCATACCTCGCGTATGTACTTGATGACAAGGAGTTAGAAAGAAACCTGAATCGGTGCCGGTGGTTTGTGAATCCCGGATGTTTTTCCTGAAGAGTTATCGGGTTTGCCACCTGTTCGGGAGGTAGAGTTTGGTATTGAGCTTGTACCTGGAACTACGCCAATTTCGATCGCTCCGTATCGTATGGCACTAACCGAGTTAAAAGAGTTGAAAGCTCAGTTGCAAGAATTGACGGTAGAGGTTTCGCTCGACCGAGTTTCTCACCTTGGGGTGCACCAGTATTGTTCGTGAAAAAGAAGGACGGAACCATGAGGTTGTGCATTGACTATCGTCAATTGAATAAAGTGACGATAAAGAATAAGTATCCGTTACACGTATTGATGATCTGTTCGATCAATTAAAGGGAGCATCGGTGTTTTCAAAGATAGATTTGAGATCGGTTATTATCAGTTGCGGATTCGAGATTCGGACGTACCCAAAACTGCTTTCAGAACGAGGTACGGTCACTACGAGTTCTTAGTGATGCCGTTTGGGCTCACTAATGCCCCTGCGGTGTTTATGGATTTGATGAATCGGATCTTCAGGCCGTATTTGGATCGGTTCGTAGTTGTGTTTATTGATGACATCTTGGTCTATTCAAGAGATGAGACCGAACATGCTGAGCATCTGAGGCTAGTGTTGCAAATTTTGCGGGATAAGCAGTTATATGCTAAGTTCAGTAAGTGTGAGTTCTGGTTAAGAGAGGTTAGCTTCTTGGGTCATGTGGTATCCGCATCGGGTATTCGAGTTGACCCGAGCAAAATTTCAGCCATACTTAACTGGAAGCCTCGAGAAATGTTACCGAAGTCCGGAGCTTTCTAGGGCTCGCCGGTTATTACCGACGATTTGTCAAAGGTTTCTCGATGATAGCCACACCAATGACGAAGCTACTTCAAAAGGATGTTAAGTTCGAATGGACGGAGAAATGTCAGAAAAGCTTCGATCAACTGAAAACTCATTTGACTGAAGCTCCAATTTTGGTGCAACCCGAATCGGGTAAAGAGTTTGTCATTTATAGTGACGCATCCCTACTTGGGTTGGGTTGCGTATTGATGCAAGAAGGTCGAGTTGTGGCCTATGCGTCGAGACAATTGAAGCCACACGAGAGAAATTATCCGACCCATGATCTCGAACTAGCCGCCATTGTGTTTGCATTGAAAATATGGCGACATTATTTGTTTGGTGAGAAGTGCCATGTGTTTTCGGATCACAAAAGTCTCAAATATTTGATGACTCAACGAGACTTGAATCTGCGACAAAGACGATGGCTTGAGTTGTTGAAAGATTACGAGCTTGTCATTGATTACCACCCGGGAAAGGCTAATGTGGTTGCGGAGCCTTAAGCCGGAAATCACTGTTTGCTTTGCGAGCGATGAATGTACACTTGTCTGTTCTACCTGACAATGTGTTAGTAGCTGAATTAAAAGCCAAACCATTATTGACTCATCAAATTCGTGAAGCTCAGAAAGTCGATGATGAATTGGTTGCAAAACGAGCTGAGTGTGTTCCGAACAAGGAATCGGAGTTTCAGATTGATGATGATGGTTGTTTGAGGTTTAAAGTCGTTTGTGTGTTCCAAGGAATTCGGAACTCATTCCGATGATTCTGAACAAAGCCCATTGTAGCCGAATGTCAATTCACCCGGGGAGCACGAAAATGTACAACGACTTGAAACGTCGGTTTTGGTGGCATGGTATGAAACGAGACATCTCTGACTTTGTTTCGAGATGTTTAATATGTCAACAAGTGAAAGCGGAACATCAAGTGCCTTCAGGGTTACTTCAGCCGATCATGATACCCGAGTGGAAATGGGACCGAGTCACAATGGACTTTGTGTCCGGACTGCCATTGTCCGCAAGTAAGAAGGATGCGATTTGGGTTGTTGTTGATAGGCTGACTAAGTCGGCTCACTTTATCCCGTGCGTACGGATCTTTCATTGGATAACTAGCCGAATTGTATGTCTCTCAGATTGTGAGATTACATGGAGTACCTATTTCTATCGTGTCGGATAGAGATCCGAGATTCACCTCACGATTTTGGAAGAAATTGCAAGAAGCTTGGGTACCAGCTGCATTTTAGCACGCTTTCACCCCAAACCGATGGTCATCCGAGCGGATAATTCAATACTTGAGGATATGTTGAGTTGCATCTCGGTTCATGTTTTTTTTTTTTTTTTTTTTCTAGTATTTCTTATGGTTGTACGGTTTTACCTTTTTTGACCTTGGTAATTCGTTTTTGATTAAAATAAAAAAAGTATCCGTCTGAGTAAATCGTAAATTGGATTAAACAGAATGAACATGGAATAATTTCTTATCATATAATTGAAAGAGGAGATTGAAATTACGACGGCAATAGTTGCCT
>NC_053436.1:53320739-53399705 GCF_007990345.1 Gossypium hirsutum | reverse complement strand
TCCATCGACTATCGACCTAATTTCACCATATCATCTAGACAATAAATACATTCAAACATTCGGTGACTCGGTTTAGCGGTCCCGAAACCACTTCCCGACTAGGGTCAATTTTGGGCTGTCACAACTCTCCCCACTTAAGAAATTTCGTCCCGAAAAGCTTACCGGTAAATAGGTTTGGGTATCGTTCTTTCATCGAGCTCTCGGTTTCCCAAGTAGTTTCCTCGATCCCGTGTTTGAGCCATAACACCTTAACTAACGGAACCCTTTTGTTTCGCAACTCTTTCACTTCACGAACTAGGATACGAATCGGTTCTTCTTCATAACTCAAGTCAGATTGAATTTCAACTTCTGAGGGATTAATCACATGTGACGGATCGGATCTATAACGTCGAAGCATCGAAACATGAAAGGCATCGTGAATCTTTTCAAGTTTAGGGGGCAAAATCAATCTATACGCAACCGGACCAACTCGTTCGGAGATTTCGTACGGCCCAATGAATCTCGGGCTCAACTTGCCCTTACGGCCAATCTGAGTACCTTTTCCAAGGCGAAACTTTAAGAAACACTTTATCTCCCACCTGATATTCAATGTCTTTTCGTTTCAAATCCGCATACAATTTTTGACGATCTGTGGCTGCTTTCAGACTTTCACGGATTACCTTTACTTTCTGTTCGGCATCTTTAATCAAATCAACTCCGAAAATTTTACTTTCACCGAGCTCGGTCCAAAACAATGGTGTACGGCATTTACGACCGTACAAAGCCTCGTAAGGTGCCATCTTAATACTTGATTGAAAACTATTGTTGTAAGCGAATTCAATCAAAGGTAAATACCGTTCCCATGAATTACTGAACTCGAGGATGCAACATCTCAACATATCCTCAAGTATCTGAATTATCCGCTCAGATTGACCATCGGTTTGGGGATGAAAAACAGTGCTAAAATGCAGCTTGGTACCAAAGCTTCTTGCAATTTCCTCCAAAATCGCGAGGTGAATCTCGGATCTCTATCCGACACGATAGAAATAGGTACCCCGTGTAATCTCACAATCTGAGAAACATACAATTCGGCTAGTTTATCCAATGAAAAATTCGTACGCAAGGGGATAAAGTGAGCCGACTTAGTCAGTCTATCAACAACAACCCAAATCGCATCCTTCTTACTTGCTGACAATGGCAGTCCGGACACAAAGTCCATTGTGACTCGATCCCATTTCCACTCGGGTATCATGATCGGCTGAAGTAATCCTGAAGGCACTTGATGTTCCGCTTTCACTTGTTGACATATTAAACATCTTGAAACAAAGTCGGAGATGTCTCGTTTCATACCATGCCACCAAAACCAACATTTCAAATCGTTGTACATTTTCGTACTCCCCGGGTGAATTGACATTCGGCTACAATGGGCTTCGTTCAGAATCATCGAAATGAGTTCTGAATTCCTTGGAACACACAAACGACTTCTGAACCTCAACAATCATCGTCATCAATTTGAAACTCCGATTCCTTGTTCAGAGCACACTCAGCCCGTTTTGCAACCAATTCATCATCAACTTTCTGGGCTTCACGAATTTGATGAATCAATAATGGTTTGGCTTTTAATTCAGCTACTAACACATTGTCTAGTAGAACAGACAAGTGCACATTCATCGCTCGTAAAGCAAACAATGATTTCCGGCTTAAGGCGTCCGCAACCACATTAGCCTTTCCCGGGTGGTAATCAATGACACGCTCGTAATCTTTCAACAACTCAAGCCAACGTCTTTGTCGCAGATTTAAGTCTCTTTGAGTCATCAAATATTTGAGACTTTTGTGATCCGAAAATACATGGCACTTTTCACCAAAAAAGTAATGTCGCCATATTTTTAAAGCAAATACGATGGCAGCTAGTTCAAGATCATGGGTCGGATAATTTTTCTCATGTGGCTTTAATTGTCTCGACGCATAGGCCACCACTCGACCTTCTTGCATCAATACGCAACCCAACCCAAGTAGGGATGCGTCACTATAAATGACAAACTCTTTGCCTGATTCGGGTTGCACTAAAATTGGAGCTTCAGTCAAATAAGTTTTTAGTTGATCAAAACTTTTCTGACATTTCTCCGTCCATTCGAACTTAACATCCTTTTGAAGTAGCTTCGTCATTGGTGTGGCTATCATCGAGAAACCTTTGACAAATCGTCGGTAATAACCGGTGAGCCCCAGGAAGCTCCGAACTTCGGTAATATTTCTTGGAGGCTTCCAGTTAAGTATGGCTGAAATTTTGTTCAGGTCAACTCGAATACCCGATGCGGATACCACATGACCCAAGAAGCTAACCTCTCTTAACCAGAACTCACACTTACTGAACTTAGCATATAACTGCTTATCCCGCAAAATTTGCAACACCAGTCTCAGGTGCTCAGCATGTTCGGTCTCATCTCTTGAATAGACCAAGATGTCATCAATGAACATAACTACGAACCGATCCAAATATGGTCTGAAGATCCGATTCATCAAATCCATAAATACCGCAGGGGCATTAGTGAGCCCAAACGGCATCACTAAGAACTCGTAGTGACCATATCTCGTTCTGAAGGCAGTTTTGGGTATGTCCGAATCTCGAATTCGCAACTGATAATAGCTCGATCTCAAATCTATTTTTGAGAACACTGAGGCTCCCTTCAGTTGGTCGAACAAATCATCGATACGCGGTAACGGATATTTGTTCTTTATCGTCACTTTATTCAGTTGACGATAGTCAATGCACAACCTCATGGTTCCGTCCCTCTTTTTCACGAACAATACTGGTGCACCCCAAGGTGAGAAACTTGGTCGAGCAAAACCTCTATCCGTCAATTCTTGCAACTGAGCTTTCAACTCTTTTAACTCGGTTGGTGCCATACGATACGGAGCTATCGAAATCGGCGTAGTCCCAGGTACAAGCTCAATACCAAACTCTATCTCCCGAACAGGTGGTAAACCCGGTAATTCTTCAGGAAAAACATCCGGGTATTCACAAACCACCGGCACAGATTCGGGTTTCTTTTCTAATTCTTTGTCATCAAGTACATACGCAAGGTATGCTTCGCACCCTTTTCTTACATATTTCTGGGCCAACATTGCTGATATTACAGCTGGCATCCCCTACAAGTCCGTAGACTCAACTCGGATTACTTCGTTATTTGCGCACCTCAAATCAATAGTCTTGCTTTTGCAATTCACAACCGCATCATGCGCGGTCAACCAATCCAAACCAAGAATAACATCAAATTCATCAAACGGCAAAACCATCAAGTCCGCCGGAAAACAGGAACCTCGAATTTCTAGGGGACATTTCTTACACACTTTGTCGACGAGCACGTAACGACCCAAGGGATTTGACACCCGAATTACGAACTCAGTAGACTCAATAGGTAAAGTCTTACTGGACGCTAAGGTTTCACATATGTATGAATGAGTAGAACCGGGGTCAATCAAAGCAATTACATTAGTATCAAAGAGAATAAAAGTACCGGTAATAACATCAGGCGAAGAGGCATCCTCGCGGGCACGTATAGCATAAGCTCTAGCAGGCGCACGAGCCTCGGATCTGGTCGTAGCATCTCTAGATCCTCTCTGGCCACCACTAGCATCGCCCGTATTTCCAGATGGTCTACCTCGAGCAGTGGTAGCATCCGGTTTCCCACTTTGATTTACATTCTGTTCAGACAACATCGGACAATCTTTAATGAAGTGGTCAACTGATCCGCACTTGTAACAGGAGCGGTCAGGGAATCTACAACTCCCCGAATGCCATTTACCGCAATATCGACATTTCGTTCTGTCTCGACGTTCATTCCCAACACTGGCGACCGAAGTGCCTCGTGTACCCACAGGGGGTCGATCACGATCTCGTCTAAAAAGGCCCGAAGTGCCTCTAGACCGGCCCACATCATCTCGAAATTTCTTCGATGCCTGTTGAAGAGACTTTCCCGAGGATCTTTTACGAAACTCTCCAGTTCCCACATCAACTTTTTGTTTTTCTTTTCTAAGCTCTTCGGCTTTACAAGCTCGCTCGACAAGTACTACGAACTCTCGTATTTCAAGAACGCCAACGAACATTTTTATATCTTCATTCAGCCCATCCTCGAAGCGTTTACACATGATAGCCTCGGACGAAACACATTCCCGAGCGTATTTGCTAAGTCTAACAAATTTTCACTCGTAATCAGTAACCGACATGGAACCTTGCTTAAGCTCAAGAAATTCCTTCCGTTTTTGATCAACAAATCTCTGACTGATATACTTTTTCCGAAACTCAGTTTGGAAAAACTCCCAAGTTACTTGCTCTCGGGGCACAACAGAAGTCAGAGTACTCCACCAATAGTAGGCAGAATCACGTAGCAAGGAGATAGTACACTTTAGGCATTCATCGGGTGTACAAGATAGCTCATCGAGTACCCGGATAGTGTTGTCCAACCAAAATTCAGCTTGCTCGGCATCGTCGCTATCCGTAGCTTTAAATTCAGTAGCCCCATGTTTTCGGATTCTGTCAACTGGGGGCTTATTTGACCTTATTTGGTCAGTTACCGGAGGTATTGTAGGTGCGGGGGTTGTATTAGTCGGGAAGGGAGGTTGTGGAACAGCCGTATTAGTTCGAATGTATTGGTTGAACCAATCATTCATCACGCTATAGAAAGCTTGTCTAGCTTCCTCATTCGGGTTACTAGCATTAGGTTGAGAGTCCGCCGGCGCTGTCCTTGTGCGGGAGCAGGCGCTACACTCTCAAGATCATCAGCTACCTCTCGGTCGGGATCGGGATCCATTACTATAAATAAACACATTTACAATTGTCAGAAATCACCACACTATCAAGTAATTTTATTTAAAATGGCATGTATAGCTAGACCCAACGCATTACGGTAGTCCTAGAATCGACTAAATTGTAGCTCTGATACCAATCAAATGTAACACCCTGAACCCGAGACCGTCACCGGAGTCGAACACGAGGTGTTAACAGACTTTTAAAAAAAATTTCCAGACACTGCCAATATGCGTAATAGTCGCTTTAAAAATCATATCTTGAGTTCAGAAACTCGGAATCCAGTTCCGTAAATTTTCCCTGAAACTAGACTCATATTCCCATCTACATATTTTTTTATAGAATTTTTGGTCAGGCCAATTAGTACATTTTATTAGTCAAAGTCTCCCATGTTACAGGGATCGACTACCCTGACCTTTGCGCATTACGACTTGGATATCTACCTGTACAGGGCTTCAATACTGATGCCGTTTGTTTCTTTAGAAACTAGACTCAGAGAGGAATCTATACATATATGGCTTGACTCCTAATTGTCTCTGGTTAATTTGTAATGAATTTCCAAAGTCGGAACAGGAAATCCAGAAACCGTTCTGGCCCTGTCTCACGAGAACCTGAATATCTCTTAACATACTGTCCGTATGATTGTTTCGTTACTTTCCTATGAAAATGGATTCATCAAGGTTCGTTTACATAATTCATTCACTATTTAATTCCATTCCTACTATTTTTAGTGATTTCCAAATCTACATCACTGCTGCTGTCAGCATCTGCCTTTAAGGTAGACTTTACCTATTTCATGGTTTCCATGATTCAACTAGCCTTTTTGCATAAATAGCACAATTTATGATAGTGATTAACCATTCCCATGGCCAATCCTTGTCAAGCATATCCACACAAAATGATTATAACATTATACTCAAACACATATAAGCCATTTTCGCATGGCTATCCAAAATTATACAAGTCCAAAGGGTCCACGACCCACAACAAACGGGTAGTCCTATACATGCCATTTCGAAGTTCAACCAAAATTGTACCAAAAGGGGGGGGGCTTTGATAGTGTGGGCGAC
The DNA here is from genome assembly GCF_007990345.1 of Gossypium hirsutum. NCBI lineage: Eukaryota > Viridiplantae > Streptophyta > Magnoliopsida > Malvales > Malvaceae > Gossypium > Gossypium hirsutum. The sequence continues at coordinate 53,393,852 of NC_053436.1, read as the reverse complement.
TTTGACTTCAAGATCCCGAGTCCGATAGCTGGAGAACCAAATCTATAAAACAGAGGAGCAATGAAACGGAGTAAGCAATTTATGCTTAGTAAGTTTTGAGCAAGGAATTCCAGCACAACAAAAGTATAGCATTCATATAGCTAAACGGATAATTTCATATGCACAAATTTTCGATATCATACTTGCTTCACATTACCAACCCTTATGTACATACACAAAAGATCAACTTAGCCAAAGGCCGGTAGCTCGTTTATCTACTGAGCGAATACTTATTTGTAAGGGCTCAACTAAATTCAAGCACATACGAAACATACCTCAATGTTGGGATGTTTCTAGAGTATTAACTGAAATTTTTACAGCAAGATCATTCATTCCCAAATCACGTACCTTCGGAATTTAACCGGATATAGCTCCTCGTTCAAATGCCTTCGGGACATAGCCCGGTTATAGTAACTCGCACAAATGCCTTCGGGACTTAACCCGGATTTAGTAACTCGCACAAATGCCTTCGGGCTTAGCCCGGAATTAGTATCTCGCACAAATGCCTTCGGATCTTAGTCCGGATATGGTCACTTAGCACAAAGCCTTCGGGACTTAGCCCGGACATCATTCAAATAACCATGCACATTTAACAATAAATCATGGCACATTCGTATTTCATTTTCGTTAGCAAAACTCAAACACAAGACACTTATCATTCTTGTAATTTCGGCTCAATAGCCACACACAAAGAGCATGATTTTGATTTGCTTAAAACATGATCTAATCAAATCTTAGTTTAAGCTCTCTTACTCAAGAACTTACCTCGGATGTTGTCGAACGATTCCGATGGCTATTCGACCACTTTTTCCTTCCCTTTATCGGATTTAGTTCCCCTTTGCTCTTGAGCTTAATTAAACAAATAAATTGATTTAATCATTTGAGCATCGAAAAGAGGAACACAAGGCACTTAGCCCATATTTATACATTAGACATTAAAGTCACATATGTACGGAATCATGAATCAAACTCAACATTTTAGCTAATTTTCCCCCTTGGCCGAATTTTCTAAGCCAAGACAAAAGCATCAATATGCTTGCCTCCAACCGAATACATGCAACACCAAATCTTCTTCCTATGGCCGAATATGCATGTCTATGTTGGGGCCGATTATATGCTTAATACTTCCTACAAGTATGGTTACTTGTATTGATTATAAATATCATCTTGTTTCAAGTTCAAAACTTGGCTAATACACACATATATACACTAGTAAAGCATCCTCTCCCTTTCCATCAATTTAACACATGCATTGCTCATTAACATACAAAAGTTATATTCGGCCTTAGCACACAACTTGCTAGCCGATTCTTCCCCATCTAGCAACCAATGCACATATGTGCTCACTCAAAAATGCTAAAAAGGAGATTCAAGAATCATCAATCCACCATCACATGCATCATTACAAAGCTTTACACTTAGCATGCAAATGACATCAACACAAATCCACCCTAGCCGAAACTTAACTCATCTTCATGCCTCATCACCACAACATCAAACATCAACCAAGAATGATGCATCCATGGCCGAGTGTCATTTCCATCACATAGCAAGATTTAGACCATGGGCTAGGTAGAACTCAAGCTAACAACTAAAACATGCATGCATCTCATGGAACATCATCAAACATACCTTAGCCTAGCTACATGCATAGCCGAACCTCTTCAACCTTTCTTCTTCCTTCCTCCTTAAAATTTTTGGCCAAGGATGAACCAAAGGATGAGCACTTTTTTTTTGTTTTTCTTTCTAGTTTCGGCAAAATGAGGGGGGGGGAGAAACAACCACACACTTTTTTGTTTTCATCATATTCCCTTTCATTATTTAATTTCCATGCTCATTATTTTATTTTTCCTAACATACCTCACTAACATAACATGTTTGTGACATGTTTCCACTCATGATGCACTAACACAACATGTCTATGACATGTCTTGCCCATCACACTTGGTCTACCATGCTTGTCATGGCCGGCCACTACTAATAGGGGGGAAATTGACATGCAAGTCCCCCCTTTTTCAACATGCACTAATAGGCCCTTATGCTTTGACCTATCACATTTCAAAATTTTCTCACATAAGTCTTATCGACTAAATTCACATGCAATCGACTAAATCGAACCTTGAAATTTTCACCCATTCATAATTACATATTCTAGACAATAAATATCACATTCAAACATTTCGGTGACTCGGTTTAGCGGTCCCAAAACCACTTCCCGACTAGGGTCAATTTTGGGCTGTCACACCCCTAACCCGTATCTGTCGTCGAAATAGGGTTACAAGGCATTACCGAATATTTCACATTAATCACATACATTTATGCAATCATTATCGTAAACTATTCACAAACATTCACATTGTCCCTTACAAGGTAATACGAAAGCTTAAAACATGTATAAGAGTGGTTCGTGTAACACCCCTAACCCGTATCTATCACCAGAATGGGGTTACGAGGTATTACCTAACGAGACACATCTTCTGGACATTCATGTATACACACAAAAATGTCATATAACATATTTTTAATAATTAAATCACAATTAACAAAACCACTTACTAAACTTGCATCAAACCATCTTGTTTAATAAAAGCATATGTTACTATTCATATGGTCAATTTCTAAGCTTTAGCCGAATGTAAATATGTTCAATACTTGTGCTTTAAAAATTGTCCACTTTCAACTTTATTCAATCATTTTACACGCCTAAACATTTCAAAGAACTAAACCAATAAATCAAACATATTTTGCCTTTCATATCAATGCATCATAAATATATATTTATGCATAATACATAGCAACTATTTGTCTAACACTTTAACATACCAAAACCAAATTTAAACATGTTAATTTACTTATCATGCAGTATATATATATTTATTCAATACTAATTCAATAAGCACAGATTCGGCTAAGCACATAAATATACATATAGCCAAAATTTATGTCATGTCAGACATATTACAAATATATCTCAACTAATATATAACTAATAAACCAATAAATAACCAAATACACAAACATATATGTATAATAATATAATCTTACAAGCCAAAACAACCAACTTTCAATTCACAAATACATGTTTTCCCAATTATCTAACATTAACCGAATGCTAATTCACCTTGTTTATCGTATCAAGACATGGTCATTTCACAAGCTATTCATTATTCCCAAAGTCTCATTTACAACCAATGATAAAAAACATATAATTATTATCCATATCTACTTTATCATATAACCAGTTACCAATACTAATATCATAACCATTTACCTAATACATCCCACTTTTACATCATGCATATCACTCAACAAGAATATCCAACCACAAATTTCATATCATACCAAATATACCATACTCATGTACTTTGACATAACTTCACCAGCATTAGCAAATATATCAGACAAGATTCACATATAAATATATAATGGCTGAAACATCAAAACCAAACTTAACATAATAAATAAGCTATTTTTGCATGGCTCATATTTACTTAACCCAAAATCAAACATAAACATAAGCTAGCTTATACATGCCATAGGTTTAAGTTTAACTTTATAAAAATACCGAAACAGTTGATAGTGTGATAAACTTCGATGACGATCCCCGAGCTTATAACTTGACTCCAAAATCTATAAAATCGAGGCAAACATACACACAGTAAGCTATCTTTGCTTAGTAAGTCATAAGGAAATTAACAACTCAATAACATTTATAATTCAATAAAACAAAGTCGAATCATGCTATCATATTCATATACATTTTCAAACTTGCAAAAATGCATTTATCAAACATATAACTATGCATCACATTTAAATAGATTAAATACACATGTAGTTCATAACATAATTATTTTTCACTTCTAAGATCACATATATACCCTTGGCCGAATATATTTATTTCATATATGAATACACATAAATTACAACTACAAGGTCACATATACTTAACATTTGGCCAATTATAGATTTTCAGATACGTATATACTTTCATTTGCATCATGAATACATCATTAGACCGAATGTATACACATGTCCCAGACGTGGTCTTACATGTAATCACATATCGATGCCACTGTCCCAGACAGCGTCTTACACGAGAACACATATCGATGCCAACGTCCCAGACGTGGTCTTACAGGAGAACACATATCAAAAATCCTATGTCATGACATATATATCCTAGCTATTCCTACGGTTCATACGGGGCTTTCAGACATCATAACTCAATTGAATCGAATTCGTAAACATAGCTCTCAAGCATATACACATTCAGCTACCACATATATATTTTCATATAATTCATTTTAGCATATATAACTCGTATTTATTTAAAATTTACAATATCTATTTGCTTATAAACTTACCTCAGACAACGATAATCAGAATGAGACGACTATTTAAGAACTTTGGTTTTCGCCCCGATCCAAATATGATTTCTTTAATTCTTGATCTATAAATATTCAAATTAAACTCATTCAAACATAATTCCATTCAATTTAGTCCAAAAACACATAAATGGGAAAGTTACCATTTTGCCCCTAACATTTTACACTTTTTAAAATTTAGTCCAAATTGCACAAAACACAAAACATGCAAAATTTACACACACCATGCTTAGGCCGAATCTTCCTTATGCTCATACAAGTCCATAAATTTCATTTATTTCACATTTTAGTCCCTTGATTTAATATTTTTTCAATTTAGCCCTAATTATTCAAAATCATCAAAAATTCCAATACAAAACATATTAATCCAAAACATATCTTTCATAATTCATCATCTAACATCACAAATCTCAATTATTCATCAATGGAATAACTGAAAATATTCATCAAAATCAGAAATTCAAGTATGGGCTTTGTACATTACACTATAATGATCTTGAAGGTATAACCCGAAGTAAACTCTTAATATACTTAAATATGCATGTTCTTGAATGTATGGAAATTTAGATATTCATTGCTTGATAAACCATGAAATGTGGTAGCGTAATTAAAAAGATGAATAATGTCTCGTTGAAATAGAAAGGGGAATCCGATGGATAAATTATGGCTTACCTGACATGAGATCCTGCATGTGTTGCAGAAAAGGATTTAGCTTGGACGGTAATTTGATGATCTCAAAATGGAAATGATCTAGCCTGGACGGGTGTACCTTAAGTGATCGAGCCTCTCAGAGAATATGGGTGCATTAAGGATTTAGCCTAGACCCGTAATTCGATTTGAGGACTGGATTTAGCCTGGATTGGAAATTCAGATATGAGCTTATGAGAGTAATTGTCGTTAAAAGGGATTTAGCCTAGAATGGTAATCCCGACATTGCTCTATGAGTTACTACTATAGGGGATTTAGCCTAGATTGATAATCTCGTCGTAAGATATAAGGTTCACGAGAGTGCGTACTCGAGATGATCACTTGTATGACTTGACGATAAATGGCTATCCATTGAGATTTCTGAGAAAATTCAACAGGATTGACGTGAGAAATAAAGAATGAAAATATTAAATTGATGAGCTCATCTAAGACTAATGACATGATGTATTGTTATGAAACTAACTTGGTGATTGAGTGCATGTGATAGGGAAACTATTTCATGCTTGATGGACTTATTTCCAAAATATGGTTGTATGCTAATTAACCGGTAAGTTTAATTTCCAGTTATCCGGACTTACTAAGCACATAAATGCCTACCCCTTCTCTTATCCCTATCTTACAAAGCTTGTGGACTCGTGAATATTGGAAGACGGTTGGAGAATCAACACATTATCAACTTGTCCTACTTTGGTATATAGATACTTTCATTTTGTTTAATGGCATGTATAGGATTTTTGGTTATTTTTTTATATCTGTCATTTGGCTAGCCAATGTAAGGGCCTAAATGGTATACTTATTCTTTTGTATATGGCCAAGAGATATGGCTCATATTGATGTAGGTAGTAAACCTACCAATGATGCATGTCTATGTTTAAATGTTTCATGAGATATGATGATGAGGTTTACCATGACAGGATGATTGAAAAGGAACCTAATAATTTGAAAGTGGACATAGCATATAATGGTATATGGTTATAATATGGCCTAAGTGTAAAAACAAAAATGTACTATGTTAAACGTAATACGAAATGGATTATTTAGCATGTACTAAACCGATTAGATGAGGTTGACATGCAATTTGGTTATGCTAAGGTTGTTTAAGTGTATGATTAGACCATGTTAAATACCCTTGAGGTCTTTAAGTGTGTATAAATGATAGAGGGTGACCAAAGGCTTGGTAAATAGCCCTAAAAAGGTCCACACGGGTAGACATACGGGCATGTGTCTAGGCCATGTGTGACACACGGGTAGCCCCATGGGCGTGTTGTCTGGCCGTGTGTCCTCTGCACCTAAAAATTTAGGTCAGTTTGCATGGTAGTAAACACACAGCTAGAGACACGGCCATGTGTCTCAACCGTGTGGAAGACACGGCCTAGCACACAGACATGTGCCTTGGCCGTGTACCTCAAAATGAATGATGATGTCATAAACATAATGTCCTTGTTTTTAGACACGAGCAATGACACGGGCGTGTCTAGGCCGTGTGAGGGACATGGGCCAGGGACACAGGCGTGTGGTTGGCTGTGTGAAAATCCCTGTAGGTTCAAATTGAAAAATAAATCCAAATAATTCAACACGGGTGGGACACGCGGGGTGTCCCTCAGCACACGGGCGTGTGAGGTACAACCTTGGTAATTTTTTTCTAAAATTTTCTATAGTTCTTAGTTTAACCCCGGGTCACTTTTAATGTATGTTTTGGGCCTCGTAGGTCCATAATTGGGACATTATGATGTTGTTAGATCTATTTTAAATTAGAACGAAATTTTATAACTCGTATCTTCTGAAAATATCTGAGTATGTGTCTGTTAACGCCTTGTACCTTGTCCCAGTCTCGGGGATGGGTAAGGGTGTTACATTTAGTGGTATCAGAGCTACAGTTTAGTCAATTCTCAGACTAACGTAGCATGTATTGTGTATAGCTATACATGCCATTATACAAGCTATGATAGTGTGTCATCTCCTAACCATTTTTAATTGTATTTGAGTATAGTAAATGTCTTCAAATCAAGCCCAAGATGAGTTCGAGGGAGCTGAGAGCCATGCTCCAGCTTCCATACAATGAGCTATTTCTAGTAGTAGCTGAAGGCCTATGTTTGAAGGCCGAGAAGAGGCAAAAGCTACCTTCTTCGAAATGGTGGATGAATGGTTTGGAGATTATTTGAGAAACAGCCCCAATATACCATGACCTCCTCCGCCCTCTGATCGGCCTGAGGTAGAAGTGCCACAGGGTATGGCTCCCGTGAGAATTGGTAATGCCATAGTGGACAAGCTTAGAAAATATGGGGCTGAAGAGTTTAGCACTAAGGTTGAGGATGATGTTGAACGAGCTGAGTTTTGGCTTGAGAATACTGTGCGAGTTTTGGATGAATTGTCATGTACACTTGAGGAATGCTTGAAGTGTGTAGTATCTCTTCTGAAAGATACAACAAATCATTGGTGGAAGAGGTATCCTCAGTGGTACCGAAGGAAGACATTACATAGAAGTTCTTCCAAGCTGAGTTTAAAAAGAAATACATCAGTCAAATATGTTTAGACTCGAAGCGAAAGGAGTTCCTAGAACTCAAGCAAGAAAATAAGTCTGTGTTAGAGTACAAAAGGGAATTCATGAGGTTAAGTTAGTATGCAATGGAGTGGGTCCAATCAGAGACAGAAATGTGTAAGCGCTTCGAGGAAGGCTTGAATGAGGAAATTAAATTACTGATCAAGATCCTTGAGATACGAGAGTTTGCCGCATTAGCTGATCGGGCCAAGAAGGTCGAAGAGCTAAATAATGAAAGAAAGAAAGCTAAGAGAGAAGCTCGAGTTTCGAGTAAGAGGTCTAGCGGTAGAGCACACTCCTTCATCAAAAAGAAATCAAGAAGTCACCAAGAATGTTCCGCTTTATCAGTGGGATATTTGAGTAGAACAAGAAGCTCTAAGTGACATAACCCGAAGTCTTCTTCCCCTATTGTAACTAGGGTGGGAAGCATAGATGATCTAAAGCAGAAGTGTAAAAGCTGTAACAAGTTTCACTTAGGAGAGTGCCGAATGAAGAGTGGTGCATGTTTTAGATGTGGGTCTCTTGACCATTTTCTTAGAGACTGCCCGGAGCGAGCTAATAAAGAGGTTGAATTAGCTCCGCAGCCGAGTGCTCCTATTTCTTGAGGCAAACCTCTGAGACATCCCGGAAGTGCAAGTGGCAGTCGAACTGTTGCCAAGGATGCTACTGGAAAATCAGAGGCTCGAGCCTCGGCAAGAACTTATGCAATACATGCTCGAGAGGAAGCCTCTGTTCTCGATGTCATCACGGGTACAATATCTATTTATAATACTCGTGTCATTGCCTTACTTGACCCAAGGTCAACCCATTAGTACATTTGCATGAAATTGGTGTCTTGTATGTTTGTAGAACCTACAGAATTTGTGATTAAGGTGTCAAACCCTCTAGGCAAGTCATTCCTAGTTGATAAAGTCTGTAAGAATTGTCCCTTGATGATTCAAGGTCATTGTTTTTCGGCTAACCTTATGTTATTTCCATTCAATGAGTTTGATGTAATACTTGGCATGGATTGGTTAGTTGTGCATGATGTGATTGTAAACTATGGTAGCAAGTATATTGAATTGAAATCCTCAGATGGTGAGATTCTCCGGATTGATTCAAACGGGTTGGATACTCCGCCGGTTGTGATTACTTAAATGATGGCTCAAAGGTATATGAGAAAAAGATATGAAGCCTACCTTGCTTTTGTGTTGAATACTAAAGAATCTGAGTTGAAACTGGAATCGGTACTGATAGTATATGAGTATTCGAATGTGTTTCCGGAAGAGCTACCCGGATTACCTCCCGTTAGAGAAGTAGAATTTGGTATTGAACTGGTGCCTGAGACAGCTCCTATTTCTATTTCTCCGTATAGGATGACACCAACCAAGCTGAAAGAATTAAAAGCACAGTTGCAAGAACTGACGGATAAGGGTTTTACAAGACCGAGTTTCTCACCTTGGGATGCTCCGGTATTATTTGTAAAGAAGAAAGATGGCTCTATGAGGCTATGTATAGAATACTGAAAACTCAACAAGGTAACTATCAAGAACAAGTATCTGTTATCGAGGATTGATGATCTATTTGAATAATTGAGGGGAGCCACTGTGTTTTCTAAGATAGACTTGAGATTCGGATACTACCAGTTGCGAGTTAAAGAGTCGGACGTGCCTAAAACCGCTTTCAGGACTAGGTAAGGTCATTTTGAGTTCCTGGTCATGCCTTTTGGTCTAATGAATGCCCCATCTGCGTTTATGGACTTAATGAATCGTGTTTTTTGACCATACTTAGACAAGTTTGTCATTGTGTTTATTGATGATATCCTAATTTATTCCAAAGATGAGACTGAGCATGCGGAACATTTGAGAAAGGTTTTAAAGATCTTATGGGATAAACAATTGTATGCTAAATTTAGCAAGAGTGAGTTTTGGCTCCGAGAGGTTGGATTCCTCGGCCACATTGTGTCGGGTGATGGCATTCGAGTTGACCCAAATAAGATATCTGCTATTGTTGAGTGGAAGCCGCCAAAGAATGTAACTGAGGTTAGAAGCTTTTTGTGCTTAGCCAGTTACTATTGACGCTTGGTAAAAGGGTTTTTGATGATTGAAACTCTTTTAACAAGGTTGCTGCAAAAAGATGTTAAGTTTGAATGGTCAGATAAGTGTCAGCAGAGTTTCAAAAAATTGAAGAGGTTGCTAACTGAATCTCTAGTTTTAGTGCAACTTGAGCCGGGAAAGGAATTTGTGGTCTTTAGTGTCGCGTCCTTAAATGGACTGGGTGGCGTGCTTATGCAAGAAGGCAAAGTAATAGCATATGTTTTGAGGCAACTAAAGCCGTACAAGAAAAATTATCCAACACATGACTTGGAGCTAGCTGCCATTGTATTTTCCTTGAAGGTTTGGAGGCACCATTTGTATGGCAAAACTTGCCGTATATTCACAGATCACAAGAGTTTGAAATATTTGATGACTCAAAGAGAATTGAATCTGAGACAACGGAGATGGTTGGAGCTGATTAAAGATTATGAATTGATCATTGACTACCACCCAGGAAGGGCGAATATGGTCGTAAATGCACTAAGCAGAATCCTTGTTTGCTTTGAGAGCCTTAAACACGCAGTTGGCCTTGATAGATGATGGTTCAGTTTTGGCAGAGTTAAGAGCAAGATTAATGTTTCTACAAGAAATTTGTGCAGCTCAGATCAATGATAGCGATTTACAAGCCAAGAGAACCTGATACGGGACAGGCACCAAATCAGATTTCTAGATTGGTCCTGATGGTTGTTTGATGTTCAGAGACAGGATCTGTGTACCGAGAGACGACGAGCTTATTCAAAGAACTTTGAAAAAAGCACACGATAACCGTTTGTCTATTCATCCGGGAAGTACCAAGGTGTACAATGATTTGAAGAAAATGTATTGGTGGAAAGGCATGAAAAGTGATATCTCCAAATTTGTATCGAAATGCTTTAGGTTTATTATAGCCCGTTATGGTTCCCGAATGGAAATAGGACAAGATTACTATGAGTTTTGTAACATGATTGTCATTAACACCGAAGAAAAAAGATGTCATTTGGGTTATGGTTGATAGACTGACGAAGTCGGCTCATTTTATTCCTGTATGGACAGATTTCTCTCTTGACAGATTGGTCGACTTGTACATATCTGAGATTGTGAGATTACATGGGGTACCGTTATCGATTATTTCAAATAGGGACCCGAGATTCACTTCGAGATTTTAGAAGAAGCTGCAAGAAGCCTTGGGTACAAAGTTGAGTTTTAGTACGATATTCCACCCACAGATAGATGGTCAATATGAATGGACGATTCAGACTCTCAAGGACATGTTAAGGTGTTGTGTCCTTAAACTTCAAGGTAGTTGGGAAAATATTTACCATTGGTGAAATTTTCCTACAACAAGAATTTCCAGACGAGTTTAAAAATGGTAGCTTATGAGGCATTGTATGGCTGAAAGTGTCAGACACCATTGTACTGGACAGAACTCAAAGAGCACCAGATTTATGGAGTTGATTTGATTAAGGAAACTGAAGAAAAGGTTAAAGTGATACGTAATTGTATGAAAGCAGCATCGGATAGGCAAAAGTCATATGCTAATTTGAAAGAAAAGAGATTGAATTTCAAGTTGAAGACAAAGTGTTTTTGAAAGTATCCCCATGGAAAAAAGTCTTGAGATTTGGTCGAAAAGGCAATCTGAGTCCAAGGTTTATTGGACCCTACAAGATTACTAAGAAAATTAGACCGTTAGCTTACCGTTTAGCATTGCCACCTGAATTGGAAAAGATTCATGATGTATTCCATGTATCCATGTTGTGATGATATCGGTCAAACCCCTCCTATGTGATTTCACCTACGGAAGTTGAAACTAGACCGGACATGACTTATGGTGAAGAATCAGTCAAGATTATGGTCGAGAAGTCAAACAATTGAGGAATAAGAATATAGCCTTGGTGAAAGTGAAGAGGTCACATGGAAACCTGAAGAAACCATGAGAAGTCAATATCTGAACCTGTTTATTGGTAAGACTTTCGAGGACGAAAGTCCTTGAAGAGGGAGAAACGTAACTTCCCGAATTAGGGCTTAGTCGAAATAGTGATTTTGGGACCACCAATCCGATGTTAAAATAATTAACTTATGATCACTATGAGGTATAGGATATGAAAATAAGCATGTGTTAAAGTTTCATGAAGAAATTCTATGTCTAGGGTGTCAAATTGCAAATTAGGGACCAAATTGAATAAATTGCAAAATTTGGATTCTAGAAGCAAATAGTATGAAATTGCTATGGATTATTAATTAGAGATCCTTAAAGAGTAATTTTCCCAATTTCTAAGTTTTTGGACAAAAATGGGCATGCATGGAAAATTTTGAAAGTTTAGTAAGGAAGGGCATTTTGGTCATTTGGTAATAAATTAAATAAAAAGGGAAATTCAAGCTAAAATCAACTCATTTTCTTCTCCATGCTGCCAAAATTCTAAAGGTCTCCATAGATAGGGTTTTCAACATTTTCAAGCTCAATAGTAAGTGTTCCCTAGCCCCTTTTTTAACGTTTTTCGTATTTTTGAGATCCTCGTAACATGCTCTCTCTATTTCTACTCATATTTCAAACTAGGGTTCATGTTAAAAAATTTACCCATGCATGATATGTTTGTGTTTTGATTATTTATGGAGGAATATGAGTGTTTAAAGGATGGTAAACAACTTTTACTAAGCAGTTTTTCATGGAAATGGCTTAAGGGACCATTTTGTAAAAGTTGTGAAAATGGGTAGAAAAATGTGAAATGAAAGAAAATTTGGGCTGATATAGGCAAGAAAAATATTTGGCTAGGCTTGGGTAACTTAGAAATTTCATGCATTTCATTATATGAGCCTTAGGACTAAATTGTAAAAGTATGAAAGGTTAGGGGCAAATTGGTCATTTTGCCCGGGGGTGATTTTTAAATCCTAAAATGAAAAATATGATGTATTAATAGTCAAATTTTATTGATATAGACCGCGAGGAACCAATTCCGGAGGTCGACTGTGGAAAACGAAAGGTTTCGGAAAAACAGAAATACGAAACCGAAGTAATTACCAGGTAAATTCGTATAACCCGAAGTAAACTCTTAATATACTTAAATATGCATGTTCTTGAATGTATGGAAATTTAGATATTCATTGCATGATAAACCATGAAATGTGGTAGTGTAATTGAAAAGATGATAAATGTCCCGGTTGAAATAGAAAAGGGAATTCGATGGATAAATTATGGCTTACATGACATGAGATCCTGCATGTGTTGCAGAACAGGATTTAGCCCGGACGAGTAATCTGATGATCTCAAAATGGAAAGGATCTAGCTCGAACAGGTGTTCCTTGAGTGATCAAGCCTCTCGGAGCATATGGATGCATTAAGGATTTAGCCCGGACGTGTAATCCGATTTGAGGACTGAATTTAGCCTGGACTGGCAATTCAAATCTGAGCTTATGAGAGTAACTGTCGTTAAAAGGGATTTAGCCTGGACTGGTAATCCCGACGTTGCTCTATGAGTTACTACTACGGGGGATTTAGCCTAGATTGGTAATCCCGCCGTAAGATATAAGGTTCACGGGAGTGCGTACTCGAGATGATCACTTGTATGACTTGATGGTAAATGGCTATCCATTGAGATTTCTGAGAAAGCTCAACAGGATTAACATGAGAAATAAAGAATGGAAATATTGAATTGATGAGCTCATCTAAGACTAAAGACATGATGTATTGTTATGAAACTAACTTGATGATTGAGTGCATGTGATAGGGAAACTATTTCATGCTTGATGGAATTATTGCCTAAATATAGTTGTATGCTAATTAACCAGTAAGTTTACTTTCTAGTTATCCGGACTTACTAAGCACATAAATGCTTTCCCCCTTCTCTTTTCCCTATCTTACAAAGCTCGTGGACTCGTGAAGTTTAGAAGACGATTGGAGAATCAACACACTATCAACTTGTCCTGTTTTGGTATATAGATACTTTCACTTTCTTTAATGGCTTTCTGTAATGGCATGTATAGGATTTTTGGTTAGTTTGTTATATGTGTCATTTGGCTAGCCAATGTAAGGGCCTAAATGGCATACTTATTCTTTTGTATATGGCCATGAGATATGACTCATATTGATGTAGGTAGTAAACCTACCAATGATGCATGTCTATGTTTAAATGTTTTATGAGATATGATGATGAGGTTTACCATGATTGGATGATTGAAAATGAACCAAATAATTTGAAAGTGGACATAGCATATAATGGTATATGGTTATAATATGGCATAAGTGTAAAAAGAAAAATGTGCTATATTAAACTGATACATGATATTCGTGACAGGTTTTAAAAATTTATAATTAATCAGTCTCGAAACTAACTATTATCACGATGAGGGCAAGTGTACCTTTCGAACAGTAGTATAGCTTTAGCAAGACCGGATTGTTGAACCCAAAGGAACCAAGAGTACTAGTAATTATTTTCTTTTTATTATCTAGCCTAAAAATTAAGGGATTTGTTTATCTAAACTAATTAACTAAACTAAGGGTGCACAGAGAGAAAATTGGGAAAAGCTTTTGGGAAAACTCGATTGATTAAGACAATACCCAATGAAAAATCTACCTAAACTTCAGTTGTTATTTGACTTTGAATCAGATGATTTATTCATTTGACTTGATCCGTAGAAATCCCTAAGTTATATTATTATCTCTCTCGAGACTAATAATGTTTAACCCTAGGCTGATTAATTGAAATCTCTTTCTAATTAACACCCTAGTGTTGCATTAACTCGTTCTATGGACTCCCTTATTAGGTTTCACCCTAATCCGACAAAATCTTGTCACCCTATCTCTAAGCGTGCATCAACTCCGCTTAATTACGACAAATTTACTCTTAGACAGGGACTTTTTCTCCTCTGAATAAGCACAATAACTTGAATCAATATCCTAGAATATTAGAACAAGAATTAAGAACACATAATTAAGAACAAGTCAAATATTTATCATACAATTCAGATAATAATAACAAGATCCATCTTAGGTTTCATTCCCCTTAGGTATTTAGGGGGTTTAGTTCATAATTATGAAAGAAAACATCTCAAAAGAATAAAGATAACAAAACATAAAGAAAACCTAAAACTCCTGAAGGAAATTGAAGGGAGATCTTTAGTCTTGACGGTGAATTCGGCTTCTGAGATGGATCAATCGGCTTTCCTTGAGTAATTCCTGCGTCCTCCTCCGTGTCTCTCCTTCTAAGTGCCTCATCAGGTGTTTAAATAGGCTTTAGAATGCCTAAGAGCCCTCAAAAGTGACCTTTTCGAATAGGACTATACTTGGGCTTGACAGGGACACGCCCGTGTGACACGCTCGTGTGCGATTGCTTCAGACCGTGGTCAAGGCTATTAAATAGGCACGGACGTGTGGTCTACCCATGTAAGTCGTGCTTTGATTCTGCCAAATGGAAACGACTGTGTGGATTACCCATGTGAGGAAGTCCAGCCGTGTTGATTTCTCATGTTGGTCCATTTTCTCGGTTTTCGGCCCATTTCTCGCTCTTTTTACTCTCCTATGCTCACCTAAGTATAAAACATGAAACTAAAGGATTAGGAGCATCAAATTCACCAAATCTAAGGAGAAATCATCCATAAATGTGCTAAGCATGGGATAAAAATTTGTATAAATTACGGTTTATCATAAACCCTAATACGAAATGGATTATTTAGCATGTACTAAACCGATGAGATGAGGTTGACATGCAATTGGGTTATGCTAAGGTTGTTTAAGAGTATGATTAGGCCATGTTAAATACCCTTGAGGTCTTTAAGTGTGTATAGATGAAAGAGGGTGACCAAAGGCTTGGTAAATAGCACTAAAAAGGTCCACATGGGTAGACACACGGGCATGTGTCTAGGCCGTGTGTGACACACAGGCAGCCCCATGGGCGTGTTGTCTGGCCGAGTGTCCCCTGTACCTAAATTTTTAGGTCAATTTGCATGGTAGTAAACAAACGGGTAGAGACACGGCCACGTGTCTCAACTGTGTAGAGGAAATGGCCTAGCACACGGGCGTGTGCCTTGGCCATGTGCCTCAAAATGAATGATGATGTCATAAACAGAATGTCTGGGTTTTTAGACACGGGCGATCACAGGGGCGTGTCTCGGCCGTGTGAAGGACACGGGCCAGGGACACGAGCGTGTGCTTGGCTGTGTGAAAATCCTGGTAGGTTTGAAATGAAAAATAAATCCAAATAATTCAACACGGGTGGGACACACAGGCGTGTCCCTAAGCACACGGGCGTGTGCTTTGCCAGCACACGGGCGTGTGCTTTGCCTCCACACGGGCATGTGAGGCATAACCCTAGTAATTTTTTCTAAAATTTTCTATAGTTCTCGGTTTAGCCTAGGGTTGCTTTTAATGTATGTTTTGGGCCTCGTAGGTCCATAATCGGGACACTATGATGTTGTTTGATTGGTTTTAAATTAGAACAAAATTTTATAACTCGTGTCTTGTGAAAATATCCGAGTATGTGTCTGATAACGCCTCATACCTTGTCCCGGTCTCGGGGACAGGTAAGGGGTGTTACACCCGTGTGGAAAGAAATAGGCCATTTGCAAAGCCAATTTGCCACTCTAATCTCAAGCACACATAGCAACCAAAATAACATCATTTCAATATGTCTTTAAGCCACCGAAACATGCCAATTCATCAAACCAAAACTATCACAATTTATCAAATTCCAAATGCATTAACACATCAATTAACAACTAACCAAGATAACCAACACATAATCACACCAAATAAGCCAACATATAAGGCATTATATGCATCACATATATATAACACTTACCAAACACAATTTATACTTTCATGATGACACATGCCAACATTCATAAGCGAAATCTCATGGCTAATATCATAGTTCAAAATAAATCAAAATGACATAAGCCTATACATGCCATATATCATATATATACAAAGGCCCCAAAAGTACCAACAAGTAGCCGATAGTGTGATGATAGTTCCCGATGATCCCCGATGTCTGAGCTAGCTTTGATGATCTATAAAACATGGAAATAACACACAAAGTAAGCTTGAAAAGCTTAGTAAGCCATATACAAATAAACTTATCACATATCACAATTATAAACCAATTCATTCATATAAATCATGGCATATAGCTCAATTGTTCATAATCACTTACTTATAAGTACATCACATTTCCATGTAGTTCACATATCAAAGATCATGTTCATGCTAACCTTTCATTGCAAAATTCCATATACAGTTCATACGTACCTGAATAGGATATACATTCACATAGTTATTCATTTATCGGAATGCCCGTTGAACCATTCAAAATCAATAAGGATACTTGGATAGCTCGAAAAGCTCGTACAATGCCAACATCCCAGACGTGGTCTTACATGTAATCAAATATAAATGCCACTGTCCCAGACAGGGTCTTACACGAAATCATATACGATGCTAATGTCCCAGATATGGTCTTACACGTAAATTTCAAATCGATGCCAACGTCCCAGACATGGTCTTACACGAAATCTCATATCGGAATCCTATGTCATGACATATGTATCCTATCTATTTATATGGTCTGTACGGGGCTTTTCAAACTTTGTCACATTATCGAAACTTTCTGAGATTTCACATACTCAACTCCAATAGCCATTCATCATAATTCATTAACATATACATAATAATAATTCAATTCAACACATTTATTTGTATATAGACTTACCTCGTACAAGAATGAATGGAAATGAACGGCTATTCAACTACTTTCGTTTTCCCTCTATTTAATTTTGTTTTCTTTGGTTCTTGATCTAAACACATTCAAATTTAACTCTTTTATTCACCAAGTCATTCAATTCAATCCATTTACACATATTTAGGGCATTTTACAAATTAGCCTTCATATTTTCACATTTTAACACTTTATTCCTTAATCACAAAAATCACAAAATATACAAAATTTCTATATACACATGCTTAGCCAAATTTTCCCTTAGCTCATATAAGCCATATATTTCATTTGTTTCACATTTTAACCCTTCATTTTCTCATTTTCACAAATTAGCCCAAAATACTCAAATTCATCCAAAATCAAAACACAAAACATATTAATCCAACACATATCTTTCATTTTTCATCAACTATCATCACAAAGCTCACAAAAGCATCAATGGCATAATTCAAAATCATCATCAAATTCTGAAATTGAGATGTGGGCTTAAGAGATTACTAAGCAACAATCAAAGGAATGTAAAAATTATTGAAAATCGATCAAAAACACATACCTAATCAAGCTTATCAATGGCCGAATAGTTTAAGCATTCAAACCCTATCTTTTTCTTTTATTTTCAGTGAAAAGATGAACAAAATGATCACCATTTTGTTTTATTTTAATTAATATAACATTAATTACCTTTTTACAATTTTACCCTTGTTTATAAACATATAAAATCAACTAATGGATATCCATTAATGTCCATTAACATTATATAGGGTCTAATTTCATCATAAGGACCTCCCATTTAATAAGCCATAGCATATAAGCACTTTTAACAAATAGCAAGCCACTTTTACAAATTCTGCAATTAGGTACTCTTTATCAAATCAAACACACAAACGGTAAAATTTTCATATGAAAATTTCACACATATCATATATCATGCTGTAAACACAGAAAATAACATTAAAAATATTTTTCTGACTAAGATTTGTGGTCCTGAAACCACAGTTTCGACTAGGGTCTAAACTGACCTATTACAATAATCTATACATAGGCACATTGATCCATCCTTCTTTTTAATAAATAAAATTGATTCACCCTATGGTGACACAGTAGGCCTAATAAAACCCTTACTCAATAGATCTTGTAATATTCCTTTAATTCTTGAAGCTCTAACTGCACCATGCTGTATGGTGTACATGATATATGGGCTGTGCTAGGTTCCAACTCAATCGAAAACTCAAAACACATCTAAAAACTCTCTCACCATAGGTAATAGATTGATCTCACTCCTAGACTTGGGTGTATCCATGATGTACTCCAGATAAGCATTTGCACTCTGACCAATCATTTGATTGTTTACCAGACATCATTATCTTTTTACCTTCAACACTTACTAGGCATACACTTCTAGTTCAATAGTTACCCATAACATTATGCCTAATCAGCCAATCTAATGGTATCAAACTCGTGAAAACTCAACAATAGCAAGTCCCCAAAAATACATGCTCGCCAACAACTAATACACAATTTTTGATCAACTTATTCACTACTGTAAATTGACCAAAAGGGTTTGTTACCAGTACATTCATTTCAAAGCATTCTGTCTCAAGAATAAGGCCTCTATAACCTTAGTAAAAATGTAAGAATGAGTAGAAATAGGATCAAACAAAGCATACATATTATTGTGAAGAAAAGAAAAATTACCAGTTATAACCTCTGGTAAATCTGCATATTCCTTAACCTTCAACATGTAGGCTCCAACTGATACGCCAGAGTTCGTTTTACTAAAGTTCTTCCTTTGTGATACCTGTATTGAGCTAGACTTAGATGCTATCTTATATCTACTCTCGCTTTGGAATTTTCGTGGACTTCTAATTGATTACTCAGTGCTAAATTTAGTCTTTGATGGGCTATTCTTAACTAAAAGGTCTCTAGATCCACAACAAAAATGAGCTAACTTGTTGAATCCCTCACGTGACTTCTATCACAATAGTCACATTCACTTTTTTATCCTTTTGGAACCACCAAAACTCTCCATAGACACAGCTGACTTGTTGAATCCTTCACGTTCTAGCTGATGAACTATGAGTCTTTTCCTGGAGCTAAAAAGGTGTGGTCCTTCAGTTTCTTAAAAATGGATCGATGTAGAGGATGTGATCTGCCTCTTTTCAATCTTTCTCTCTCAAAATTTTTACTCTTATCCCTGATAATCGATTCCATCTTATGGGCTTTAGTTGTTATTTCTGCCAGAGTCTTCCATTCCGAAGCCGCCACCAGAGCTTGGATTTCATCTCTCAGTCCCCATTCAAACTTATTGCACATTTCTTTTTCCATCTAAAACATATTTTTAGCATAGTGACTGAGCCGAAGGAATTTATGCTCATAGTCTAGAAGAAACATTCTTTCTTATTTCAGATGCAAGAAGTCTTTCTTCATTAGCTCTATGAAAATTTTATTGACATGACTCTCTCTAAACTTTTCTAGGAAGAAATCCCAGTCAATCATTGGTTCTGGGGTAACACTAACCAAGGTTTCCCACTATTGGAAAGCTTCTCCTTAATGAAATAACTACTACTCAGCTACAGTAGGGTCATCTACCTTATCACCAAGGAATTCATTGATGCCTCTTTTCAGAATCTCTTGGACATGATCAGCCTTAGGGGGAGCTGCAACCTGCACAGATGGTGCAAGCTGAGCTGGGTGAACCACTTTAGGTTATGGTTGAGGATGGTGTTGTAGTTGCTGTGGTTGTTGTTCTTGCTCATTTCCCATGAATTGGTCAAACAATTGAGTCATCATTGCAAAGAACATATTTTTAAATGCATTTCCTGTGTTGTTGTTGGTAGTGGTAGCTTGTTCTTGGGTGGGGACACGACTTTCCCTCTCCTTACCAACGAATTTTCTATAGCCATCAGACATTTTTTTACTCACTGCAAAAGAAGCGTTATCTTAGAAAAAAATATTAGAGACTAAGCTAGAGGTGTACCATGTATGATAGGGGTGTGACATTGCCTTCGATATTTCAAGAATTAGCTAAACCTTGACTCTGATTCCAAACTTGTAACATTCAAATCCCGATCCTAAAAAGGATGTAGGAATGGCGTGTTATTGCCTTAAAATCATTTTCTTGGAGCCATATCTAGCATATACCAGTTTACTGTAGTTTAAGCTAGTATGAAATATAAACTATTTGTCAGTCGAAGATAAATAAGATGATACACTTTGAAAACCATAAATACTTTACTGAAACTTCATTGAAATCATAGTTTCGAAAGTAAAAGTTTAAATATAAAATTTATTCTTCGATTCTGGACATTTGACACCGCCCCTATGTCATGCACAATACAAAATACAAGAAGTCTCATGGAAACGATTGTCCTCTGGTGTAGTCTGTAGAGATTCCTTTACTTCATCAACAGGTCTTAGAAGGAAATGTAACGAAGTAAGTTCAAAGGACTTAGTGAGTTCCAGAAGAAAATATTGCAATAGTTACATATAATTCAATTAAGCCTTTCTAACTCAGTAAAGTCACATAGTTCACTAGGTTGCAAATACCAAACACAGATAGGCCATACTTCAGACACTATTTCTTTGGCGTGTACACTACGCCCATGCAACCATATAAACTACCTTTTTTGTATCAGCCATAAACCCTGGTCCATAAGTAAAGTCATATCAATCTTTCATTCATTATCTTTTGTCATGATTTGCCAATCTGGTTTGCAATAACACTTACCCTACTAAAGGCTACACAACCATTTTCATGTATCACGATCTTTTAGCTCATTTCAGTGAAGACAACACCATGAATTCATTTCCATGTATCAGATCAGATTATTCATTTAAGAAGCAAGTGATAGTGGCTAAAACACAAAAGAAGGTTCTTACTTCTTAACACGGACAAACCAGACTAGACTGATAACAAGAAGCATTCATCACTCTTGTACAACCAGTTCATCTTAACAGAATATGTATACTTACCTTAAACCAAACATAAACAAAGGTATTACACACACATGATGTAAGAAAGAACTCGCTAGAAAATGCAACAGGTTTAAACAATAGGACTCTTGCCCTTATCACGAGAACCTTCAAGAGTTTCTTGATTTATAATATATATAGCTAAACTTATTAGACTGTACACCAAAAAACTAAAAAAACTTGAAAACTAAACAAACTTGCAAGTAATATCATCACTAAACCCAAATTTAGGAAGTTTGCTTCCTTACACTCAAAATTGATGCTTAAGTGTACAACCCTAAAGTCATGTAAATAACCTAAGGTTTATTGACATTTACACGGTGCTAAACAACGAAAGAGTTGACTTATACAATGAATCCAAATCTTTAAGCAGGTCTTTGGTCTTAGGATTTCTGAGAGAAAAATGTAGAGAAAGTTTAAGAAGAAAATGTGAATACAAGAAAAGATGTAAAAGTTCGCTCAACAAGCTAATACCAACTTTATACATATAGACACAAAAGCTAGGTTTAATGGATAAATATGATTATCTAACTAACATCCTCGATTCCTTTGACTAGTAACTTTCTCTCTCATCATAAGTGCGAGTCTTATTAGCTACAACAACTTAGTTCTATTCTAACAAATTATCATTTGTCTAACTAAATTTTTTAACCAAATAATAAAATAATAAATGGTTCTATCAAACTAAGGACATAACATACAGCTAAGGTGGCATATAATCTTCAGAAGAGTTCACCAAACCATCAACCTTCCCATCATAGGCTTCACCTAAGGGCGCACTCATAAACTTACATACTTAGTCACAATTAATACCTTACCCACTTAGAACTTGCTCTAAACACCATATTTCGATAAATAATTTTTGAACACTAGGACTACGTCGAGTGGGATGCTACAAGACAAGCCACCAGTAATTGTAGTGAAGCTACTAGAAATATATGTGGAGAAGCTACCAGATATGTAGATATACTACTAGAAATATATGAACAAGCCACTAGTAATTGAAATCAAGCTACTAAAAATATGTGGACAAGCCACCAATAATTGTATTTATACTGCCAGATCTTCATCCTTTCATAAATGTTCCAAACCTAATGCAATGCAGTATTACATAAAATGACAATAACAAAATTAGTACACTAGGCATGATTTTAACATGCAATAAGATTTATTAGAAAGAGTGGGCATGTTTTAAATAGGCAGTCAATATGGACAATAACAATCAATGGAATGCGTACATGCAATCAATATAAGTTTCAGTTCATGTCATGTTATACATGCAACCAATATAGGATACAATAAGTGGCATGCTATTTAATATAAAACATGTAATGTCATACATTCAATTAATCGATAATGATAACATTTACACATACAATTACTTCATTTTATGGTTATATATCATTCGACCACCATGACTTACCATAAACCAAATTTACATATTAACATACTTTCAATTATTCATCAACACAAAAGTTAGAACCTACACCTGATTTACGCAAATCCAAAGCACTATCGTAAATCCACAACTCCTAAGGCCCAGATATTATTAGATCTATATAAGAGCTGCACATAAGATGAACATTACATAGTTATAATTCAGCCTCTAAGGCCATATAGGGTTTGTCCAAAATAAAAATTGACTAGACTTTTGAAATTAAGATTCAAATATTGCAACTCACACTTCTACTCATTCAAAATAGATATCCAACAATATTTTGGCACTAATGAAGATCAGAGCAAACCGAATTGAAACCTTCAAGAAAATAGTATACATAAAATTAACACAAAGAATTAGGCCCTAACAGAGAAAATAAAGAAAAAAGATTAGATTAGGCTAATCACCACTTACAGTTCACCAGAATAAATCGGAATGTTATGGGCTCAATGGAAAATCTTAAGTAAGTAGAGATATTTGACTAAGGAAAAAAAATGATGAAGAAATAAGGTAAATATTCGGTCACACAAAAACAAAATGAAGAAGGAGGAATAAGAATAAAATAAAAAGAAAAGAAAAGTATTTATGATGACGGTTCTACGGTGTCATGGTGACAATGTGTGGTGTAAGAAGGGATGGAAATGGAAGAAAAATAATGATTAAAATGAAGGTAAACAATGGTGAAGTGAGAAGAAAATAAGAATAGAATAAAATAAATGAGGAGAAGAAAAAGGGCGAAAGCGGCGACTCGACGGTGATGTAGAAGAGGTACGGGGATGCGAAAGTAGAGCAATGTGGAGGGTGTGGTGGTGTGACAGTGGTGCAAATGATGGTAAAAGGGGAGATGTGGCGGCAAAGTGAAGAGAGGGATAGAAATAAAGAGCTAGGGAATGATGTGGCAGAAAGTGGTGGTTTCTGAAGAGAAAAGATGAAAAAAGAAACAAAAGTTGATTGGTTTCTTTGCTGATAGGTGTAACCTCCCAAACCTAACCCAGACGTTATGGTCGAATCGAAAAGGGCACATTGAAGACCTTAGTGTCAAACTTACCCTAATGATAGTTAAAAACCTTTAAGTACTTCTTTTTATAAACAATTGGTTTCTATTGTTAGCTTTGGAAAATGCCCATTTACTTAGTCCAACCATGCTTAGGTCAAATTAGCAAATTAAGCGAGCTTTTATAAAACCCTACCAACGGCGTTGCCTCTGAAAAATCATTTTGTTATCTTCTTAGCAGCAGAAATGTACCATTACTAGTCAAATTATTAATTTAGCCATATATCATGCATAGTCCATTTCAACATATTTATAAAAACCATGTATCTATACGAAATATGTGTCATGCATGCATGAAAAACCCCAAAATCTCGAACAGTCCCAAACTACGGTTTTAAGAAACTTTATGATCCAAAACCAAATAATAATAAAATAACCTAAAAATATAATTAGGTTAAAATAATATGAGTAAGTAAAGTCCGAAGTCTGCTGTATGTCTGTATGCCAATTCCGATCCTAAGTTCGATCATTACTTAAGAAGTTGAGTTAATGGGGTAAGCTTAACAAGCTTAGTGTGAGTCTAAACAAGTATTAAACATTAATACAGGCAATTTCATAGAGGTAGCAAAGCACAATCAAACATTAACAATAATAATTTTCAAATGCACATGATCGTGGAAAATGCACATGTGAGATCCTACCCATACCATCCGCTACACACACGAGTTCCCCAAAACTTGTCTGCCAAATTCCAATGTATGTGAGCAATGCTCGATGTGGTAAAACCACTAATAATTAATAATACAGTGAAACTGCCAAATAAATAATGAGATATAATCACCAATCCCCTTGGTACTCCAAATGCACAAAAACTCATAAGCCATAGTTACTATGTCATGCTATGAATTGCTATACACAAAGAAACAAGGAAGGTGAGAGAAGGAGAAATAAGGCGGTGAATGGGAAAGGGTCATTAAGGTGGAGAATAGGGATCAATACGATGTGCCAAACTATTTTCGTGTTTGTAACCCTTTGATACTTACTGGTTTTGAACTTCATACCTGTCATAAGCTTCAAAATGTTACAAGCTAAAAAGCCCTATGTGACTTAAATATCTTTTTACATGAATGGAAATCATACTAAATACTTACATAAACAACTATTTGTATTCTGCTCGGATAATCAAAGTACTTGTATGATATGTTGATGGATTCCTATAGGTGAGAACCTTAATACTTTTATATTTTGTAACATATTGAATATAGATTTTTGCGATCAAAAGTGGTAAGTTAATTACTCATCATGTTGAAATTGTTAGTAAATGTGAAATGTCTAAGTTATATGCTCCGAAACTAATACTTGCACAATACCTGCTCAATGGTCGTCATTTTTTCATTTTTCATCTTTGTTTAAGTTGCTTGAGGAAAAACAATGACTTAAGTATAGGGTAGTTTGATCTGCCATAATTTGGTATAGCAGATTATACTAGTTTCGGATTTAAGAAGTTTGAATACAAGCATTTTCGTTAAGTTTTAATTCAGTTCCTTTAGTTTTGTTTACATTCAATAAAATGTGCACATCGAGTGTTTTATTAACTTCAAGGGCCAAATGAGGCCTAAAGAAGAGCTAACATACTTTGTGAGTGTGCAGTAGACCATTAGAAGGCATTTTAGGGCAATACTAGATGCTATGTCACAACATGGGGGATCCAATGTCACAACATAGAAAGTAGAATAGAGAAAGTGAGAAACTACCTTCAATGTCGCAACACAGGCTGAAAGTGTCGTGACATACCCCTGAAGATGTCTACAGAGGGACATGTTGGTTGCTACGTCACGACACAGGTCTTGGCCTGTCGCGACATCGACTCTGTGATAAGAATAAAACACAAAGCAAGGCTGTTTTGGTCTGGACAATCAAACTTTAAAACTCGGGAACATTAGTTACCCTAAGGCTAAGGACGATGACTACCTAAAGGCTATACATAGACCTCTTTGGCACACATTGAAGGCACCATCCCATTAGCTTAGACTTTTTCTTTAGGTTTAATTTCATTTTCTTATGTTTTCAGAGTTTTTTTTTGTTCTTTATTTTCTTTCAAGAGATCTGAGTTGTAAAGGAGATCGACTTTGGTGGATTCACATTCGTTATCAATATTAGTCAGGCTTTTCTTAAACTCTATACTATTCTTTTATTATGATTAATTTTTATATCTACTCCATGTTGTTTATGAAAGCCATGAGGAACTAATACTTTTATAGGGGATTAACGAGTGGAAACATGATATTTTAATTGTTTTGTAGGGTAATTTAACAGATCAGTTGTTTAGGAAAGGAAGAACGTAAAAAAAACCCTAGGCTTGACAACCTCGGGAAGTCATCAAAGTGGGAATGAAGCCAAAATTGGTATTGCCCATCTGTGATCACCTTGACCCCAAACCAGTCTGGACTGTGAGGTTGGAAGCTAAGTACTTCTTGGTAACTCATTATGTTAGTGGAAGATTGAAAGATCCTGCTAGGGTAGCAACTAGTTGATTGACGAAGAATCTGAGATGATAGTTGATTGAGATTGTTTAAGCGAATTAATCACTTATCCTCAGATTTGATTCACTTTATCTATCTCTATCTCTTGCAATTTTAATTCTTTTATCTATCTCTATCTCTTGCAATTTTAATTCTTTGTTTTTTTTTCATTTCTTTTATTATTTTACAAATTCTAAACATATTTCTTATTTTATTTTCATACTATAACTGACTTAAAGTATTAATTAGATATTTAATTATTTAGGTTAAGATTGATTTAGTGCTTGCTTCCCTTGGTTACGATTCTCGGAGTACTCACCTACTTTGTTGTAAAATCTATATTACAACTCAACCAATATACTTGTGGATACTGCCTCATAACTCTCTATTTTATTACAGTATTCACACTCTGGACATTAGTACGTCTGGAGGCAATCACTATTGAAGACTTCATATGCTCTGTTGTTTATAAAGTAGCCAACAAAGACTCTTTTCTCACTTTTTGGATCAAATTTTCCTTTATGTTCCCCATCTCTATGTATGTAACAATGGATTCCAAGAATATGAAAATAGGAAAAAGATGTCCCCATTCACTTCTAAACATCATATGGAGTTATTTTAGTTTTGGGACAAATAATTTCACTATTGGCAGTATAACACGTTGTGTTGATTACTTCAACCCACAATCAATGTGATTGATCTTTTGAGTTTGTCATTACATGAGTCATGTCTTGATATGTTTGATTCTTCCTCTCCATTAATCCATTTTGATATAAAGTTTTTAATATTTAAAACTCATATTCAATTCCAACTTGATCAAGTAGCAAACTTATTATGTTCAAAATCATTTTTATGACCACTTCTAATTCTGAAAACTTTACCAAGTAGATAGCAATTTTTATTCATCAATCTAGTAAACAACTTCTTGAATACTTTATTTATTTTTTCTTGAAAAATTAAACCCAAGTGAAATGGAAAAATCATTAATAAGAATTTTAGTTTGCATGTGTAACACTCCTTAATCTGTCCTATCACCAAACTCAAGCGACGGAATGTTACAGTCATTACAGAAATAGAACACATTCAAATCACATCGATAATTTCAAAATAACTTGGAATTACTTCATAAGAATGCAATTACCATTCAAATCAAACATAAATCATAAAATCATAGTTAATTCAATTCATAATCACCAAATACAACATTTATCCAGCCTTATAGGAGCTTACATATGCTCCAGTATCATCCAAGAATTTAATTACGACTAATTTGTAACATTTCCAAAATTTCAAATCAATTGTATCATAAATAAATCCTTCAAATGATCAATGATGTCTTAAACACTCAATATTATGATATATATTTATATTCGAGTCTTAATTGAGTTTACGAAAGCTCTTAAATTGACTTAAGCAAAAATAAGGATCAAATTGCAACATCTTCAAAAGATAAAGAAAATCATGGAAAAAAGGGGTCACACAAACGTGTCTCCAAGCCGTGTAACTCTCTAGAGTCATGTGGATCAAATTGAAAAATTTCATCAAAAGTTACACAGTAGTGTGGCTAAGCTTTGTAACAAATTGAAACCGTGGGAAAATTAAATGACCAAATTTACAGTACTCACACGAGCATGTAGCTAACATGTGTGACAATTGAGAACCGTGTGCTTCTAATACTTCTTTTTATCCAATAGACACATAGTTGTGTCACCAGCCCGTGTGTGGAAAACGGTCGTGTGGTACAAAGTATGTCATTTAATGCTTATTTCATACCAAACTAAATCAATTGTCTATTTGTTGACCTAATGCACAATTAAACCAACTCAAAATCGGTATAAACTCAATAGAAAACATACAAATTTACAAACATTATACCAATATGCCTCAAATGACACCCTAATTCAAACATTATACCAATATGCTTCAAATGACACCCTTTTTCAAAAGACATTTCTTAAGTATGTCATGCCAACTAACCAATAAATAGACCATATTGTAACATTCAATCAACCTTACAAATAACCAAAACAATGACATCAACTGTTAATTATCCATTTAGTATCTTACCAAATAACACATCTGTAATAGCCTAAAATTGGGTCTAATTGGAACAGAGGTTTCGGGACCACAAAGTCCGAGATAGAAATAATTATTTCATGATTATTTTGAGGTCATGATATTATTGCATGATTGTGTGAAAATTTCGTGAAGAAATTCTATGCATAAAGTGCTCAATTTGAAGTTAGGGACTAAATTGAATAAGTTGCAAAACTTGCATTCTAGAAGTTTCTAGTATGAAATTGCTTTGAAATATTAATTAGGAGGTCTTAAATAGAAATTTGACCAATTTATAAGTGATGGACAAAAATTGGACATGGATGGAATTTTTGAAAGTTTAGTAAGGAAGGGCATTTTGGTCATTTGGTAATTAAAAGAAATAAAAAGGGAAAATAAAGCCAAAATTGACTCATCTTTTTCATGGAGGCTGAAATTAGCATGGGGGAAGCCATGGATAGGGTTTTAAAGCTTTCCAAGCTCAATAGTAAGTCCGTTTTAACCCCGTTTTTCAAGTTCTTTACGGTTTTGGAATCCCGATAATTTGATTAAGCTTATTCTAACAATAATTTAAGCTAGGGTTCATATTTGGAAAAATACCCATAGGTGAAATGTGTTTATTTTGCTGTTTTATGATAGAATATGAGGTTTTAAATTATGTTAGACAACTTGTGCTACTCGGTTTTGAGTGAAAACGAGTAAAAGGGCTTAATTGGTAAAAATACCTAATAATCATAAGTATATGTTAGAGTGAGAATTTGATGTTTCCATAGAAGGGAAAAGTGATCAGCATGTCATAAAACATAAGAATAAGGGATGAAGTTTAATTCCCGAGCCTAGAGGCAAAAGTGTAAATATGCAAAAGTTTAGGGGCAAAATTGTAATTTTGCCAAAGTTTGAGTTAAGGACTATTTGGAATAGTACATTAATTAAATAAGTAAAATATGATGTTTTAGATCTCGAAAAATGAGATTTGAACCTAGAATGAGAGAAAAATCGAAAATTGGGAAAGTTGGTAAAATGGTCGTTTTAGTATCGAGGTAAGTTCATATGTATAATAAGCATTAATTTATGCATGTTTCAATGTAAAATTGATATATTTATTATGATTTCTGAGGTGTTGAAAGTATGTAAGTTGGTATGATAATAATACAGCAATAATGCTGTAATTTATATTTGAAAGTTAAATTTAGTGAATTAATTAAATTATGTTAAATTAAATGATTATGGTGCCAAGTTTATGAATTGATTTAAAAATATGTCTATGGTACATGAAGTGCATTGAATTATCATACATAAATGTGATTTCTATGATTATGGATATTATGGGAAATTGTAAGTTCATATGATTTTTAATAAGGCAATGTGTAATTTAATGTTATTGCCTTGATATTAAATGAGATGTAAGTTTATATGTAAGTAATACATCAATATTACTTGTATTATGATATTTATAATAATATTGGAAATATGTTTTTGGATAATTACTTGATTGGTGAAATTGTTGGAAAAGATAGAAAAATCTCGGTTGAACCTTCGGAAAGATTGGATGATACAGATAGTATGTAGCTAGGTCACATGTATGGTGCTGAGTGCACATCATGTGTACAAGAGAGCTACAAGACATTATGATGTAGCTAGGTCGCATGGGTGATACTATGTGTACACCATGTAGACAAGAGAGCTACGGGATATATGTAGCTAGGTCGCATGCGTGGTTCCAGGTGAAGGACACCATGTAGACAAGAGAGCTACGAGATAAATTGGCTAGGTCACATCGGTGGTACTGAGTGTTCACCATGTGTACAAGAGAGCCGAATTATATGATGGGTGGAGCTATGTGCTGAAACCACCAAGTATCGAGGATTGATCCGAAGAGTTGAAGGGAGAATCTCTATGTATTGCTTTGTGACTTTTGTGATGAATAAGTGCAGGAACTTGGTTATGTGAATGATGTGTTCATTAAGTGACCAGGATGTGGTAAGGTTATAAACAAGTAAGTTATACATGAGGATGATTTTATGGTGACCTTGTGATCATGGGCCTATACTTGTGATGTATGAAATGTGGTGAAAATGATTTGTGATATGTATGTTAAAATGAGGTTAATACAAAGAAAGTGTGAAAGAGTGAATTAGCAATAAAACTGTTTTGGACAGTAGCAGTGATGTGATTTTGAAAAATCACCAAAAATAGTATAAATTGAATCAGAGATTGAATGAGATATAAAATTAAAGCTGAATGAGATATAAAATTAAAGCTTAATGAGTCTATCTTCATATAAAAGAAACAGAGAAAAAAAAGGAGTTCTATGTTTTTAGATATTTATGTTTTTGTGAGACTAGTGCAGAATGATTACGTGATACCCTGTTTTGATTTTGGAAAATCACAAAAATTCGGATAAAAATAATTAGATGCTTATACTTATATTTTTAAAATCCCTGATGAGTCTATTTTCAAGATAAATCAACAATAACATTATCCTAGTTCTGTACTATGAGATAATTAATTTTTAGTGAAGAGAGGTCAGAACTTTCAGAAAGTGAAATAGGGGAAATTTTAATGAATAAAATGTGCTAATTGGCTAAAAAAATTATAATAATTTTATGGTGGAAAGATATGTGAGTCTAGTTTCAGGGGAAATTTACAGATCTTAATTTGGAGCTCTATAGCTCGAATTATAAATAAGTAAGTGACTATGACTTGTGTGGACAGTTTGATGTGAGCATTTATTAGTAAATTGTGAAATCGTACTTACAAGAATGCTATATACATTAAGGATGTGGAATGGAGAGGAGGAGGAGGAAAATAAATATATGTGGAATACATGGAAACTATGGTATATGAAATATTGATAAGAAAACAGAAAGAGAATGATATGTATCATGACATGTATATATATATGACTAGTCTCAATGTAATGCTTGTTGGGTATGGAGTTGAATTGAAATGTTTCAGGCAAACATGTTATTTTGCGCATCTGAATTGTGATATTTTATAAAGATATGATCTAGTTTTAAATATGAATGCTTGATGATTAAGCTGAAGATATTTGGTAAGATGATAATCTTGGTATAAATGTATAAGTGGTACTATAATAAACAAGGTAAAACGAGTATGAGAGACACATGTATGATGACATACAAATGCTATGTTTGTTGTTTAATTGAGAATATTTAATCATTAAATGAATACCATGTTATATGCTTTTGATTTTGTATAAGTGTGTAAGAGATTAAGGTTGACCAAAGCTTGGAAAATAGCCTAGGTATATTCCACACAGGCAGAGACACGACCATGTGTCTCAGCTGTGTATGGAACACGACTATGGGACACAGGCGTGTGGAGCCTTAAAGCATGAAATTTCCAAGATTTTTGTAAGTTCCCGGTTTAGTCCCGAAGCCTTTCTAAAGTATGTTTTGGGCTTTGTGGACTCAAATAAGGGACTATGTGTAAGTGAATGAATGTTTTGAAATATGAATGAAATTTTATGGCCCGTATTTTAGTTTAGTGTTTGCATGTTTGTCTGGTAACGCCTTGTACTTTATCTCGGCCTCGGGTACAGGTAAGGGGTGTTACATTTAGTGGTATCAGAGCAGGTTTAGTCGATTCTCAGACTAACATAGCAAGTGTGAGAGCTTAGTTATACATGCCACAAATATGTGATAGTGTGATGTCTCCCGACACTAATGAGGACCATTTTGTTTAAAATGAAGTATTCTCCAACCGAGCTACATCTGACCATTTAATAGTAATATTGAAGTATTTGAATAAAGTGTAGCTATGATGTGTTAAACTCGGGAAAGTATGAATAAGAATTCGTGATATATGTATATGTGAGATGAAAGTTTATATAGTGATATATTTATTCATATTTGTTTGGCCTACATATGCTGTTGCATGCTTGACTAAATTAATTAGTAAATGTGATGACTAAAGTCATTCAAAATTCATAGAATGTATAAGTGAGTGCACTTGTTTGAAATGAGATAATTGGAAATTTTATGTAAGACAAATATGAATAATAAATTGTTTGAAGTGGATAGTATGATTATAATGACATATGTGGATAATGAAAAAAATGTGTCATATAGATATATGTCAGAATCGAGTTAGAGACTGTACGGCCTCACCCCCTTACCGATGAGGTGTATATAACAGAAATTCATGAGAATCATATTGACTAAGTTCCTAAGTGTGGAATCAAAGAGTTCAGTGATAAAATAATTATAGATATGACCAGAGACTGAGAATGGTTGACAAGTGAAGGACAGGGTTAGAGAAATATCAGAGTTGACTGAGTTATCTTGGGATTCAAATTGATGACAGAGTGTTTCTAAAAGTATCGTCTTGAAAACAATTAGTTAGTAATGCTGGAAATTATGAGAAATATACTAAACTTCACTCCGGTAAGATTTTCAAGGACGAAAATCTCTAAAGGGGGGAGAGTTGTAATAGCCCAAAATTGGGTCTAGTTGGAACAGAGGTTTCCGGACCACAAAATTCGAGATAAAAATAATTATTTTATGATTATTTTGAGGTCTATGATATTATTCCATGATTGTGTGAAAATTTTGTGAAGAAATTCTATGCATAAAATGCTCAATTTGAAGTTAGGGACTAAATTGAATAAGTTGCAAAACTTGCATTCTAGAAGTTTCTAGTATGAAATTGCTTAGAAATATTAATTAGGAGGTCATAAATAGCAATTTTACCAATTTCTAAGTGATGGACAAAAATTGGACATGGATGGAATTTTTGAAAGTTTAGTAAGGAAGGGCATTTTGGTCATTTGGTAATTAAAAGAAATAAAAAGGGAAAATAAAGCCAAAATTGACTCATCTTTTTCATTGAGGCCGAAATTAGCATGGGGGAAGCCATATATAGGGTTTTCAAGCTTTCCAAGCTCAATAGTAAGTCCGTTCTAACCCCGTTTTTCAAGTTCTTTACGGTTTTGGAATCCCAAAAATTTGATTAAGCTTATTCTAGCAATAATTTAAGCTAGGGTTCATATTTGGAAAAATACCGATAGGTGAAATGTGTTTATTTTGCTGTTTTATGATAAAATATGAGGTTTTAAATTATGTTAGACAATTTGTGCTACTCGGTTTTGAGTGAAAACGAGTAAAAGGGCTTAATTGGTAAAAATACCTAATAATCATAAGTATATGTTAGAGTGAGAATTTGATGTTGCCATAGAAGGGAAAAGTGATCAGCATGTCATAGAACATAAGAATAAAGGATGAAGTTTAATTCCTGAGCCTAGGGGCAAAAGTGTAAATATGCAAAAGTTTAGGGGCAAAATTGTAATTTTTCCAAAGTTTGAGTTAAGGACTATTTTGAAGAGTACATTAATTAAATAAGTAAAATATGATGTTTTAGATCCTGAAAAACGAGATTTGAACCTAGAATGAGAGAAAAATCGAAAATTGAGAAAGTTGGTAAAATGGTCGTTTTAGTATCGAGGTAAGTTCATATGTATAATAAGCATTAATTTATGCATGTTTCAATGTAAAATTGATATATTTATTATGATTTCTGAGGTGTTGAAAGTATGTAAGTTGGTATGATAATAATACAACAATAATGCTGTAATTTATATTTGAAAGTTAAATTTAGTGAATTAATTGAATTATGTTAAATTAAATGATTATGGTGCCAAGTTTATGAATTGATTTAAAAATATGTCTATGGTACATGAAGTGCATTGAATTATTATACATAAATGTGATTTCTATGATTATGGATATTATGGGAAATTGTAAGTTCATATGATTTTTAAAAAGGCAATGTGTAATTTAATGTTATTGCCTTGATATTAAATGAAATGTAAGTTTATATGTAAGTAATACATCAATATTACTTGTATTATGATATTTTATAATAATATTGGAAATATGTTTTTGGATAATTACTTGATTGGTGAAATTGTTGGAAAAGATAGACAAATCTCGGTTGAACCTTAGGAAAGATTGGATGATACAGATAGTATGTAGCTAGGTCACATGTATGGTGCTGAGTGCACATCATGTGTACAAGAGAGCTACAAGACATTATGATGTAGCTAGGTCGCATGGGTGATACTATGTGTACACCATATAGACAAGAGAGCTACGGGATATATGTAGCTAGGTCGCATGCGTGGTTCCAGGTGAAGGACACCATGTAGATAAGAGAGCTACGAGATAAATTGGCTAGGTCACATAGGTGGTACTGAGTGTTCACCATGTGTACAAGAGAGCTGAACTATATGATGGGTTGAGCTGTACTGAAACCACCAAGTATCGAGGATTGATCCGAAGAGTTCAATGAGAGAATCTCTATGTATTGCTTTGTGAGTTTTGTGATGAATAAGTGCAGGAAATTGGTTATGTGAATGATGTGTTCATTAAGTGACCAGGATATGGTAAGGTTATAAACAAGTAAGTTATACATGAGGATGATTTTATGGTGACCTTGTGATCATGGGCCTATACTTGTGATGTATGAAATGTGGTGAAAATGATTTGTGATATGTATGTTAAAATGAGGTTAATACAAAGAAAGTGTGAAAGAGTGAATTAGCAATAAAACTGTTTTGGACAGTAGCAGTGACGTGATTTTGAAAAATCACCAAAAATGCCCTTACTCACTAAACTTACAAAAATTTCCATAGATGTCCATATTTGTCCAAAAATTTAGAAATTGGGCAAATTTCTCTTTAGGACCTTTTAATTCATATTTCAAAACAATTTCTCACAAATTGCACCTAAAACCCAAGTTTTGCATCTTATTCAATTTAGTCTTTATTTTGTAATTGGACACTTTATTCTTAAGATTTCCTCATGAAACTTTACCACATGCATAATCTTATATTCTAAATCTCATAATCATCAAAATCTAAATATTTTAACGTTGAATTTATGGTATTGAAACCGTTATTCTGACTAGACCATTTTTCGGGATGTTACACTTATATTAAGTGATTTTATATGTTTATTATAAAGGTTAAAACGGTAATTTGGTTATTTAACTAAAAAAAACTATAATCATCTTTATTTCTTCATCTATAACCGATTATTGAAGGAAAAATAAAGCTTCCAGGTCCAGCTAGGGTTCGGCCCTCATTGATCTTGATTAAGGTATGTTCTTTGCTAGGTTTTTGATGATTTTTACGTTTTTGATATCGTTGCTTTGTGTTTTAGCTAGCCCATGCCTTAATTTTTGAAGTTGTTAATGATTTTGTGAAGTGCCATTGATGAATACTTGAGTTTTTGAAAGTTTGATGATAAAAAATGAATATTTGTTGATAGTTACACAAGTTTTGTTAAGTGATTTTGAGTAAAAATGCCTATTAGGGGTTTAATTGTGAAAAATGTAAATTGAGGGGTTGAAATGTGTAATAAATAAAAGTGTTGGGCTTCTAGGGACCTATATGAAATTCGGCTAGGCTTGGGTTTAATGAAATTTCATGAATTTTGTGTATTTGTGAAATAGGGACTAAATTGTAAAAAATGTTAAATTTTAGGGACTAAAAATATGGGTGTGTATTTGGTCATTTGGGTTAGATTAATTTATGAATTTGGTAAGTGACATGTGATGTATATATGGCCTTATGTTTTAACATGTTTGGTATGGTTGTTGTGATGGCTAAGTGGTTAATTGTTTTGATTAATTACGAATGATATATCATGTTTGATTTGGTATGATATAGGGATGATGAATTGGTATAATTTTGTGGCATGAACTAGTTGATAAAATGATGAGAAAAATGCATAGGGAAGATAGGTGAAATTGTTGGTAATGACATATTGTTTTGGTATGTTTATGGTTATGATTTGAGTAGTGAAATGGTTGAAGATGAAATGGCATTATTTGTATATGAATTGGCATGTTTTGGTTGCCTATAAGTGTATTGAAATCGTATGAAATGTTGTGGTTTAGTTATGCTTGAAGTGGGTGAGAAACATGGCTTAAACAAAGCCTAATTTCCCCTCATACGGTTGAGCACACGGGCATGTGGCTCGATCGTGTGCCTGCTGTAACTTAGCTAAACTAGTCAGTGAGTTACACAGCTTAGACACACGGACGTGTCTACTGGCCGTGTGTGGCACACAGGCTGGCACATGGGCGTGTGGCCAGCCGTGTGACCCAAGTCAGTATACCCTTCATACTTTACACGGCCATGGCACAAGGGCGTGTCTCCGGCCGTCTGATGCAAGTCAGTATGTATGCCCTGTTTCTACACGGCTTGTGACACGGGCGTGTCTGGTGGCCGTGAGAGGCACACGGCCTGTTCACACAGGTGTGTGATCCCTGTATGCTTGAGAATTTTATAAGTTTTCCCAAAGTTTTTAAATGTTATCGGTTTAGTCCTGAACCTCTTCCAAGCATGTTTTAATGTCTCGTAGAGCCTTATAAGGGACAATGTGAAAATGCTTGATCGATGTTTATGTAATTTTGGTTTCATGTATGATGAAATGTATGTTGTATGTTGTGATTTGATAGGCAATGCCTTGTAACTCTATTCTGGAGACGGATATGGGTTAGGGGTGTTACACCATTCCTGGATCGAAAGGTTATCTTAGGCACATCACCACCTTTAATCTTTATTTGGTAATAACCTAATCTTAGATCAATCTTGAAGAAAACTGAAGCCCCACTTAACTGATCAAATATGCCTTCAATTCTTGGTAGAGGGTACTTATTCTTTATCGTGACCTTGTTTAGTTGATGATAATTGTAACACCCCTAACCCGTATCCATCGCTGAAATAGGGTTATAAAGCATTACTAGATATTACACATCAATCACATACATTTATGCAATCATTATCGTAAACTATTCAAAGACATTCACATTGTCCGTTACAAGGTAATACAAAACCTTAAAACATGTATAAGAGTGGTTCGGGACAAAACCAATCACATATAAAAGCTTCCGGACACTTAGAAAAATTATGCAATTATAGGTCACATGCCCATGTGAACAGGCCGTGTGACTGACACGGTTATCAAACATGCCTGTATCATAGGCCGTGTGAAAACAGGGCATACATACTGACTTTTACCACACGGCCGGAGACATGCCCGTGTGCCTTCACTGTGGTCGAAACTAACTTGGTCACATGGCTAACCACACACCCATGTGTCTAGTCCGTGTACCCTTCGAAATGGCCACATATGCCCATGTGCCAAGGCTGTGTGCCTCACATGGCCACCAGACACGCTCGTGTGTCTAGGCCGTGCTCGAGACTAACTTTAAATTGTAGGACTACCCCAAGGGACACACGGTCGTGTAATATGACCGTGTGTAACACACGGCTGAGACACATGCCCGCCTGTGTGGACAAAATAGGCCATTTGCAAAGGCAATTTGCCACCCTAATCTCAAGCACACATAGCAACCAAAATAGCATCATTTCAATATGTCTTTAAGCTACCAAAACATGCCAATTCATCAAACCAAAACTATCACAATTTATCAAATTCCAAATGCATTAACACATCAATTAACAACTAACCAAGATAACTAACACATAATCACACAAATAAGCTAACATATAAGGCATCATATGCATCACATATATATAACACTTACCAAACACAATTTACACTAACTTTCATGGCAACACATGCCAACATTCATAAGCCAAATCTCATGGCTAATATCATAGTTCAAAATACATCAAAATGAAACAAGCATATACATGCCATATACCATATTTATACAAAGGACCCAAAAATACTAACAAGTAGTCAGTAGTGTGATGATGGTTCTCGATGATACTCAATGTCCGAGATAGCTTCGATGATCTATAAAACATGGAAAGAACACACAAAGTAAGCTTTAAAAGCTTAGTAAGCCATATATAAATAAACTTATCACATATCACAATTATAAACCAATTCATTCATATAAATCATGGCATAACACAATAGCAAGTTCATATTTCTCATTTAGCTCAATTGTTCATAATCACTTACTTATAAGTACATCACATTTCCATGTATATCAAAGATCATATTCATACTCACCTTTCAATGCCAAAGTCCATATACAGTTCATACGTACCTGAATCGGATATACATTCACATAGTTATTCATTTCTCAGAATTCCCGTTGAACCGTTCAAAATCAAAAAGGATAGTCGAATAGCTCGAAAAGCTCGTACAAAGCAAACGTCCCAGAAGTGGTCTTACATGTAATCAAATATCGATGCCACTGTCCCAAACAGGGTCTTACACGAAATCATATACAATGCCAACGTCCCAGACGTGGTCTTACACGTAAATCTCAAATAGATGCCAACGTCCCAGACGTAGTCTTACACAAAATCTCATATCGGAATCCTATGTCATGACATATGTATCCTAACTATTTCTATGGTTCGTACGGGGCTTTTCAAATATTGTCACATTATCGAAACTTCTCGGATTTCACATACTCAACTCCAATAGCCATTCATTAGAATTCATTAACATATACATAATAACAATTTGATTCAACAGATTTATTTGTATATAGACTTACTCGTACGAGAATGAACGAAAACGAACGGCTATTCAACTACTTTCGTTTCCCCCTATCTAATTCCATTTTCTTTGGTTCTTGATCTAAACACATTCAAATTTAACTCTTTTATTCAAGAAGTCATTCAATTCAATCCATTTACACATATTTATGGCATTTTACAAATTAGCCCTCATATTTTCACATTTTAACACTTTAGTCCTTAATCACAAAAATCACAAATATACAAAATTTCAATATACACATGCTTAGCTGAATTTTCCCTTAGCTCATATAAGCCCATATATTTCATTTGTTTCACATTTTAACCCTTCAATTTCTCATTTTCACAAATTAGCCCAAAATACTCAAATTCATCAAAAATCAAAACACAAAACATATTAATCCAACACATATCTTTCATTTTTCATCAACTATCATCACAAATCTCACAAAAGCATCAATGGCATAATTCAAAATCATTATCAAATTCTGAAATTGAGATGTGGGCTTGATAAATTACTAAGCAACAATCTGAAAAACGTAAAAATTATCGAAAACTGATCAAAAACACATACCTAATCAAGTTGATCAATGGCCAAATAGTTTAAGCATTCAAAACCTATCTTTTTCTTTTATTTTTGGTGCAAGGATGAACAAAATGATCACCATTTTGTTTTATTTTAATTAATATAACATTAATTACCTTTTTACAATTTTACCCTTGTTTATAAACATATAAAACCAACTAATGGATATCCATTAATGTCCATTAACACTTTCTATGTCTAATTTCATCATAAGGACCTCCCATTTAATAAGCCATAGCATATAAGCACTTTTAACAAATAGCAAGCCACTTTTACAAATTCTGCAATTAGGTCCTTTTTATCAAATCAAACACACAAACGGTAAAATGTTCATACGAAATTTTCACACATATCATATATCATGCTGTAAACACGAAAAATAGTATTAAAATATTTTTTGACTTGGATTTGTGGTCCCGAAACCACTATTCTGACTAGCGTCTAAACTAGGCTATTACAACTCTCTCCCCTTAGGGTTTTCGTCCACGAAAATCTTACGGTTGAACAGATTTGGATATTGCTGTCCCATAGCATATTCGGGTTCCCACATAGCTTATTCGACCCCATGTTTATGCCATAACACTTTCACTAAAAATATTTTCTTATTTCGTAGTTCTTTAACCTCGCGAGCCAAAATATGGATCGGTTCTTCTTCATATGTCATATCAGACCGAATTTCTATTTCTGACGGAGAAATCATATGCGAGGGATCAGATTTGTATTGTCGAAGCATCGATACGTGAAACACATTATGGTTCTTTTCTAGCTCAGATGGCAATAACAATCTATATGCAACTGTCCCAATATGCTCAATAATCTCAAACGGTCCAATGAACCTCGAACTCAATTTGCTTTTTCTACCCAATCAGAGTATTTTCTTCCACGAAGATACTTTCAAAAACACTCGATCCTCAATCTGAAACTCAATATCTTTTCGTTTCAAGTCTACGTATGATTTTTGACGATCTAATGCTGCTATCAGACTTTCATGAATCACTTTCACTTTCTGTTCAGTCTCTTTAATCAAATCAACCACGTGAATCTTATTCTCACTAAGCTCAGACCAGTATAACGGTGTTCAGCATTTACGACCATATAAAGCTTCGTACGGTGCCATTTTAATGCTCGATTGAAAACTATTATTATACGCGAATTCAATCAATGGAAAATACTAGTCCCACGAACCTTTAAACTCAAGAATGCAACATCTCAACATATCCTCGAGTAATAGAATAATCCGCTCGGATTGACCATCCGTGTGCATGTGAAAAGCAGTACTGAAATACAATTTCATACCTAAAGCATCTTGCAATTTCTTCCAAAACCTCAAAGTGAAACTCGGATCTCTATCTGACACAATAGATAGTGGCACCCCGTGCAATCTCACAATTTTAGAAATGTATAATTCAGCTAACTTATCAATTAAGTAATCTGTTCGAACCGGAACGAAATGGGCTGATTTCGTCAATCTATCAATTACAACCCAAATTACATCCTTTTTTCTCGGAGATAGGGGTAAACCCGAAATAAAATCCATCGTCACTCTATCCTGTTTCTACTCGGGAATCATAATTGGTTGTAACAAAGCAGATGGCACCTGATGTTCAGCTTTAACTTGCTGACATATCAAACATTTCGAAAAAAGTCAGAAATATCTCTTTTCATTCCAGGCCACCAGTATAGTTGTTTCAAATCATTATACATTTTTGCACTTCTCGGATGAACAGATAAAAGACTGTTGTAAGCTTCGTTCAAAATCATTTGAATCAACTCTGGATTTCTCAGAACACAAATCCGATCTCGAAATCTCAAGCAATCATTATCATCAACTCTAAATTCTGAATCAGAATTCAATTCACACTGATCTCGTTTTGATATTATCTCATTATCAACTCTCTGGGCATTACAAATCTGTTGTAAAAAAAAGGGTCTCGCTTTCAATTAGGCTAAAACTGATCCATCATCAGACAGACCTAAATGTGTGTTTATCGTACGTAGCGCAAATAGTGATTTCTGACTCAAAGCATCAGCAACAGCATTTACTTTTCCTGGATGGTAATCAATAACTAGCTCGTAGTCTTTTAATAGTTCTAGCCATCTTCTCTGTCACAGATTCAAATCTTTCTGAGTCATCAAATATTTCAGGCTTTTATAATTTGAAAAGATGTGAAATTTCTCATCAAACAGATAGTGACGCCAAATCTTCAAAGCGAACACAATCCCAGCTAATTAAAGGTCTTGTGTCGGATAATTCTTTTCATGCTGCTTTAATTGTCTCGAGGAATAGGCTATAACTTTGCCTTCCTGCATCAAAACGCATCCCAGACCGTTGAATGAAGCATCACTATATATCACAAATTCTTTACCGGATTTTGGTTGTTTCAACACTAGAGCTTCAGTCAATAGGGCTTTCAACTGATCGAAACTTTTCTGACATTTATCTAACCACTTAAACTTTACATCTTTCTATAATAATCTCATCAACGGATTTGTAATCATCAAAAAGCCTTTTACAGACCGTCTAAAATAACCAGCCAGTCTTAGAAAACTACAGACTTTAGAAACATTTCTCGGAGGCTTCCAATATAAAATAGAAAAAATTTTGCTCGAATCAACTCGTATACCAGATGCTGATACAATATGGCCCAGAAAACTGACTTCGTGCAACCAGAATTCACATTCACTGAACTTCGCTTATAACTGCTTATCACGCAAAGTCTGTAACAATATTCTCAAATGCTTGACATGTTCAATTTCATCACACGAATAAATAAAAATGTCATCAATGAATATGAAAACAAATAGATCTAAATATGATCTAAAAATTATGTTCATTAAATCCATAAAAATAGCAGGAGCATTCGTTAATCCGAAAGGTATAACTAAAAACTCCTAATGCCTGTACCTCGTTCGGAAAGCAGTTTTCGGAATGTTTGAATCTTTTACTCGTAACTGATAGCATCTTGATCTCAAATCTATCTTTGAAAATACAGAAGCTCCTTTCAACTGATCGAACAAATCAACAATTCACGGTAGAGGATACTTGTTCTTAATAGTCACTTTATTTAACTGATGATAATCAATGCACATTCTCATCGTGCCATCTTTCTTTTCACAAACAGAACAGAAGCATCCCAGGGAGAAAAGCTCGATCGTGGGAATCCTTTATCGGTCAACTCTTGCAACTGAGACTTCAATTCTTTCAATTCTATCGGAGCCATCCTATACGAAACTATTGAGATTGGGGTCATCCCCAGCACTAACTCAATGCCAAACTCAACTTCTCGAATCGGAGGTAATCCCGGAAGTTCTTCAGGAAACACGTTAGGAAACTCACAAACAACAGGCACTGATTCTATTTTCCTTTATGTCAATTTCGTATCAAATCACATACGCGAAATAAGCTTCAC
The DNA here is from genome assembly GCF_007990345.1 of Gossypium hirsutum. Classification (NCBI taxonomy): domain Eukaryota; kingdom Viridiplantae; phylum Streptophyta; class Magnoliopsida; order Malvales; family Malvaceae; genus Gossypium; species Gossypium hirsutum. The sequence goes on along the minus strand of NC_053436.1, from coordinate 53,350,949 downwards.
ATCCCTTTTTCACATAATTCAAAGCTTTCATCAAAGATATCACAACTAGTATCCCATTCAAATCACTGGATTCAATTTGGACTATCTCATCATTCTGACTTTTCAATTCAATAGTTTTCCGTTTGCAATTCACAATAACATTACGCAATGTCAACCAATCCATACTCAGAATTATATCAAACTTGTCAATGGGTAACAGTATCAGATTAGCCAGAAAACAAACATCAACAGACAACTCTTGCATACTTTGTCAACTAAAACTCTCTAGCCTAAGGGGTTTGATACTCTATTATAAATTCAATAGACTCCATAGGTAAAGTCTTACTGGATACTAAATTTATGCATACATACGAATGTGTTGATCTCGGATCTATCAATGTAATCACAGAAGTATCATAAAGAGTAAATGTACAAGTAATCACATCTGGAGATGAATCTTCCTCACGAGCTCAGATAGCATAAGCTCTGGCAGGTGCTCTAGCCTCAGACCGAATAGCTGTATCTTTAGTAGCTCTTCGGCTACCGCTCACATTTCCTGTATTTCTAGGAGGCCTGCCTCTAGCTGAAGTGCCACTTGGCCTCGGATTCTGTACAATTTATTGTTCAATAGACTCGGGGCAATCTTGACTAAAGTTATCTAAAGATCCACATTTAAAACAAGCTCGATCATTTAATCTACAGCTACCGGGATGTCATTTACCGTAATATTTGCACTGAGGTGGATTACATCTAATGTTACCAATACTAGCTATTGAGCTAGCTTTCGAACTCACAGGTGGTCTATCTCGATCACGTCTAGAATAACCCGCAGTAGCCTTTGAATAGCTAAAATCCTCTCAGAATTTCTTTGATGTGGACTGAAATGACTTACTCGATGATCTTTTTAATACCTCTTTAGCTTCTGAGTAAGCTTTTCTTTTCTCTTTACTTAATTCTTCCTCTTTACACTCTCGTTCAACAAGCACCACCATCTCTTTTATCTCCAGAATCCCGACTAACAAGCGGCTATCTTCATTTAAGCCATCTTTAAACCTTTTACACATTATTGCTTTAGTCGAGACACATTCTCGTACATACTAGTTCAATCTCACAAATTCTCGCTCATATTCTGTAACAGACATACGACCCTGTTTTAGCTCAAAAAACTCTTTGCGTTTCTGATCTATAAATCTCTGACTGATGTACTTTTTTCTAAACTTAGTTTGAAAGAACTCCTAATTAACTATTTCTTTTGGAACCACAGATATCAACATTTTCCACCAACGGTATGCCGTATTTCTCAGGAGTGATACAACACTTTTAAGACGTTCGTCCGGGGTACATGATATTTCATCAAACATTCGATTGAATTCTCGAGCCAAAACTCAGCTCTCTTAGCATCATCATCAGTAGTAGCATGAAACTCTTCAGCCCCATATTTTCTAGTTTTATCAACCGGAGGCTTACTCGACTGAATCAGATTCATAGCTTATGGCATGACAGGGACTTGTGAAGGATTAGGCGGGGGTGAAGGTTGTGGCACAGCCGGATTAGTTCTAATATACTGAGTGAACCAATCATTCATCATTTGGTAAAAGGCTTGCTTAGCCTCTCCCTCGTGGCTACTCGAAACAAGTCTAGAATCAGATTGCACTGCCCCTTGAGTGGGAGCGGTTGCATTACTTTTACCATCGTTAGCTACGACTCAATCGGGATCCATTGGCTATATAAAAACACATTTTTAACTGTCAAGAATAATCACACTATCACAGTTTATATAAATGGCATTTATAGTTAGACCCTCTTACACTACGTTAGTCTTAGAATCGACTAAACTGTAGCTCTGATACCAATAAAATGAACACCCCTAACCCGTATCTATCGTCGAAATAGGGTTACAAGGCATTACCGAATATTTCACATTAATCACATACATTTATGCAATCATTATCGTAAACTATTCACAAACATTCACATTGTCCCTTACAAGGTAATACGAAAGCTTAAAACATGTATAAGAGTGGTTCGTGTAACACCCCTAACCCGTATCCATCACCAGAATGGGGTTACGAGGTATTACCTAACGAGACACATCTTCTGGACATTCATGTATACACACAAAATGTCATATAACATATTTTTAATAATTAAATCACAATTAACAAAACCACTTACTAAACTTGCATCAAACCATCTTGTTTAATAAAAGCATATGTTACTATTCATATGGTCAATTTCTAAGCTTTAGCCGAATGTAAATATGTTCAATACTTGTGCTTTAACAATTGTCCACTTTCAACTTTATTCAATCATTTTACACGCCTAAACATTTCAAAGAACTAAACCAATAAATCAAACATATTTTGCCTTTCATATCAATGCATCATAAATATATATTTATGCATAATACATAGCAACTATTTGTCTAACACTTTAACATACCAAAACCAAATTTAAACATGTTAATTTACTTATCATGCAGTATATATATATTTATTCAATACTAATTCAATAAGCACAGATTCGGCTAAGCACATAAATATACATATAGCCAAAATTTATGTCATGTCAGACATATTACAAATATATCTCAACTAATATATAACTAATAAACCAATAAATAACCAAATACACAAACATATATGTATAATAATATAATCTTACAAGCCAAAACAACCAACTTTCAATTCACAAATACATGTTTTCCCAATTATCTAACATTAACCGAATGCTAATTCACCTTGTTTATCGAATCAAGACATGGTCATTTCACAAGCTATTCATTATTCCCAAAGTCTCATTTACAACCAATGATAAAAAACATATAATTATTATCCATATCTACTTTATCATATAACCGGTTACCAATACTAATATCATAACCATTTACCTAATACATCCCACTTTTACATCATGCATATCACTCAACAAGAATATCCAACCACAAATTTCATATCATACCAAATATACCATACTCATGTACTTTGACATAACTTCACCAGCATTAGCAAATATATCAAACATGATTCACATATAAATATATAATGGCTGAAACATCAAAACCAAACTTAACATAATAAATAAGCTATTTTTGCATGGCTCATATTTACTTAACCCAAAATCAAACATAAACATAAGCTAGCTTATACATGCCATAGGTTTAAGTTTAACTTTATAAAAATACCGAACAGTTGATAGTGTGATAAACTTCGCTGACGATCCCTGAGCTTATAACTTGACTCCAAAATCTATAAAATCGAGGCAAACATACACACAGTAAGCTATCTTTGCTTAGTAAGTCATAAGGAAATTAACAACTCAATAACATTTATAATTCAATAAAACAAAGTCGAATCATGCTATCATATTCATATACATTTTCAAACTTGCAAAAATGCATTTATCAAACATATAACTATGCATCATATTTAAATAGATTAAATACACATGTAGTTCATAACATAATTATTTTTCACTTCTAAGATCACATATATACCCTTGGCCGAATATATTTATTTCATATATGAATACACATAAATTACAACTACAAGGTCACATACACTTAACATTTGGCCAATTATAGATTTTCAGATACGTATATACTTTCATTTGCATCATGAATACATCATTAGACCGAATGTATACACATGTCCCAGACGTGGTCTTACATGTAATCACATATCGATGCCACTGTCCCAGACAGCGTCTTACACGAGAACACATATCGATGCCAACGTCCCAGACGTGGTCTTACATGAGAACACATATCAAAAATCCTATGTCATGACATATATATCCTAGCTATTCCTACGGTTCATACGGGGCTTTCAGACATCATAACTCAATTGAATCGAATTCGTAAACATAGCTCTCAAGCATATACACATTCAGCTACCACATATATATTTTCATATAATTCATTTTAGCATATATAACTCGTATTTATTTAAAATTTACAATATCTATTTGCTTATAAACTTACCTCAGACAACGATAATCAAAATGAGACGACTATTTAAGAACTTTGGTTTTCGCCCCGATCCAAATATGATTTCTTTAATTCTTGATCTACAAATATTCAAATTAAACTCATTCAAACATAATTCCATTCAATTTAGTCCAAAAACACATAAATGGGAAAATTACCATTTTGCCCCTAACATTTTACACTTTTTAAAATTTAGTCCAAATTGCACAAAACACAAAACATGCAAAATTTACACACACCATGCTTAGGCCGAATCTTCCTTATGCTCATACAAGTCCATAAATTTCATTTATTTCACATTTTAGTCCCTTGATTTAATATTTTTTCAATTTAGCCCTAATTATTCAAAATCATCAAAAATTCCAATACAAAACATATTAATCCAAAACATATCTTTCATAATTCATCATCTAACATCACAAATCTCAATTATTCATCAATGGAATAACTGAAAATATTCATCAAAATCAGAAATTCAAGTATGGGCTTTGTACATTACACTATAATGATCTTGAAGGTATAACCCGAAGTAAACTCTTAATATACTTAAATATGCATGTTCTTGAATGTATGGAAATTTAGATATTCATTGCTTGATAAACCATGAAAAGTGGTAGCGTAATTAAAAAGATGAATAATGTCTCGTTGAAATAGAAAGGGGAATCCGATGGATAAATTATGGCTTACCTGACATGAGATCCTGCATGTGTTGCAGAAAAGGATTTAGCTTGGACGGTAATTTGATGATCTCAAAATGGAAATGATCTAGCCTGGACGGGTGTACCTTAAGTGATCGAGCCTCCCAGAGAATATGGGTGCATTAAGGATTTAGCCTAGACACGTAATTCGATTTGAGGACTGGATTTAGCCTGGATTGGAAATTCAGATATGAGCTTATGAGAGTAATTGTCGTTAAAAGGGATTTAGCCTAGAATGGTAATCCCGACATTGCTCTATGAGTTACTACTACAGGGGATTTAGCCTAGATTGATAATCTCGTCGTAAGATATAAGGTTCACGAGAGTGCGTACTCGAGATGATCACTTGTATGACTTGACGATAAATGGCTATCCATTGAGATTTCTGAGAAAATTCAACAGGATTGACGTGAGAAATAAAGAATGAAAATATTAAATTGATGAGCTCATCTAAGACTAATGACATGATGTATTGTTATGAAACTAACTTGGTGATTGAGTGCATGTGATAGGGAAACTATTTCATGCTTGATGGACTTATTTCCAAAATATGGTTGTATGCTAATTAACCGGTAAGTTTACTTTCCAGTTATCCGGACTTACTAAGCACATAAATGCCTACCCCCTTCTCTTATCCTTATCTTACAAAGCTTGTGGACTCGTGAATATTGGAAGACGGTTGGAGAATCAACACATTATCAACTTGTCCTACTTTGGTATATAGATACTTTCATTTTGTTTAATGGCATGTATAGGATTTTTGGTTATTTTTTTATATGTGTCATTTGGCTAGCCAATGTAAGGGCCTAAATGGTATACTTATTCTTTTGTATATGGCCAAGAGATATGGCTCATATTGATGTAGGTAGTAAACCTACCAATGATGCATGTCTATGTTTAAATGTTTCATGAGATATGATGATGAGGTTTACCATGACAGGATGATTGAAAAGGAACCTAATAATTTGAAAGTGGACATAGCATATAATGGTATATGGTTATAATATGGCCTAAGTGTAAAAACAAAAATGTACTATGTTAAACGTAATACGAAATGGATTATTTAGCATGTACTAAACCGATTAGATGAGGTTGACATGCAATTTGGTTATGCTAAGGTTGTTTAAGTGTATGATTAGGCCATGTTAAATACCCTTGAGGTCTTTAAGTGTGTATAAATGATAGAGGGTGACCAAAGGCTTGGTAAATAGCCCTAAAAAGGTCCACACGGGTAGACATACGGGCATGTGTCTAGGCCATGTGTGACACACGGGTAGCCCCATGGGCGTGTTGTCTGGCCGTGTGTCCTCTGCACCTAAAAATTTAGGTCAGTTTGCATGGTAGTAAACACACAGCTAGAGACAAGGCCGTGTGTCTCAACCGTGTGGAAGACACGGCCTAGCACACGGACATGTGCCTTGGCCGTGTACCTCAAAATGAATGATGATGTCATAAACATAATGTCCTAGTTTTTGGACACGAGCAATGACACGGGCGTGTCTAGGCCGTGTGAGGGACATGGGCCAGGGACACAGGCGTGTGGTTGGCTGTGTGAAAATCCCTGTAGGTTCAAATTGAAAAATAAATCCAAATAATTCAACACGGGTGGGACACGCGGGGGTGTCCCTCAGCACACGGGCGTGTGAGGCATAACCTTGGTAATTTTTTTTCTAAAATTTTCTATAGTTCTTAGTTTAACCCCGGGTCACTTTTAATGTATGTTTTGGGCCTCGTAGGTCCATAATTGGGACATTATGATGTTGTTAGATCGATTTTAAATTAGAACGAAATTTTATAACTCGTATCTTTTGAAAATATCTGAGTATGTGTCTGTTAACGCCTTGTACCTTGTCCCAGTCTCGGGGATGGGTAAGGGGTGTTACATTTAGTGGTATCAGAGCTACAGTTTAGTCAATTCTCAGACTAACGTAGCATGTATTGTGTATAGCTATACATGCCATTATACAAGCTATGATAGTGTGTCATCTCCTAACCATTTTTAATTGTATTTGAGTATAGTAAATGTCTTCAAATCAAGCCCAAGATGAGTTCGAGGGAGCCGAGAGCCATGCTCCAGCTTCCATACAATGAGCTATTTCTAGTAGTAGCTGAAGGCCTATGTTTGAAGGCCGAGAAGAGACAAAAGCTACCTTCTTCAAAATGGTGGATGAATGGTTTGGAGATTATTTGAGAAACAGCCCCAATATACCATGACCTCCTCCGCCCTCTGATCGGCCTGAGGTAGAAGTGCCACAGGGTATGGCTCCCGTGAGAATTGGTAATGCCCTAGTGGACAAGCTTAGAAAATATGGGGCTGAAGAGTTTAGCACTAAGGTTGAGGATGATGTTGAACGAGCTGAGTTTTGGCTTGAGAATACTGTGCGAGTTTTGGATGAATTGTCATGTACACTTGAGGAATGCTTGAAGTGTGTAGTATCTCTTCTGAAAGATACAACAAATCATTGGTGGAAGAGGTATCCTCAGTGGTACCGAAAGAAGACATTACATAGAAGTTCTTCCAAGCTGAGTTTAAAAAGAAATACATCAGTCAAATATGTTTAGACTCGAAGCGAAAGGAGTTCCTAGAACTCAAGCAAGAAAATAAGTCTGTGTTAGAGTACAAAAGGGAATTCATGAGGTTAAGTTAGTATGCAATGGAGTGGGTCCAATCAGAGACAGAAATGTGTAAGCGCTTCGAGGAAGGCTTGAATGAGGAAATTAAATTACTGATCAAGATCCTTGAGATACGAGAGTTTGCCACATTAGCTGATCGGGCCAATAAGGTCGAAGAGCTAAATAATGAAAGAAAGAAAGCTAAGAGAGAAGCTCGAGTTTCGAGTAAGAGGTCTAGCGGTAGAGCAGACTCCTTCATCAAAAAGAAATCAAGAAGTCACCAAGAATGTTCCGCTTTATCAGTGGGATATTTGAGTAGAACAAGAAGCTCTAAGTGACATAACCCGAAGTCTTCCTCCCCTATTGTAACTAGGGTGGGAAGCATAGATGATCTAAAGCAGAAGTGTAAAAGCTGTAACAAGTTTCACTTAGGAGAGTGCCGAATGAAGAGTGGTGCATGTTTTAGATGTGGGTCTCTTGACCATTTTCTTAGAGACTGCCCGGAGCGAGCTAATAAAGAGGTTGAATTAGCTCCGCAGCCGAGTGCTCCTATTTCTTGAGGCAAACCTCTGAGACATCCCGGAAGTGCAAGTGGCAGTCGAACTGTTGCCAAGGATGCTACTGGAAAATCAGAGGCTCGAGCCTCGGCAAGAACTTATGCAATACATGCTCGAGAGGAAGCCTCTGTTCTCGATGTCATCACGGGTACAATATCTATTTATAATACTCGTGTCATTACCTTACTTGACCCAAGGTCAACCCATTAGTACATTTGCAAGAAATTGGTGTCTTGTATGTTTGTAGAACCTACAGAATTTGTGATTAAGGTGTCAAACCCTCTAGGCAAGTCATTCCTAGTTGATAAAGTCTGTAAGAATTGTCCCTTGATGATTCAAGGTCATTGTTTTTCGGCTAACCTTATGTTATTTCCATTCAATGAGTTTGATGTAATACTTGGCATGGATTGGTTAGTTGTGCATGATGTGATTGTAAACTATGGTAGCAAGTATATTGAATTGAAATCCTCAGATGGTGAGATTCTCCGGATTGATTCAAACGAGTTGGATACTCCGCCGGTTGTGATTACTTAAATGATGGCTCAAAGGTATATGAGAAAAAGATATGAAGCCTACCTTGCTTTTGTGTTGAATACTAAAGAATCTGAGTTGAAACTGGAATCGGTACTGATAGTATGTGAGTATTCGAATGTGTTTCCGAAAGAGCTACCCGGATTACCTCCCGTTAGAGAAGTAGAATTTGGTATTGAACTGGTGCCTGAGACAGCTCCTATTTCTATTTCTCCGTATAGGATGACACCAACCAAACTGAAAGAATTAAAAGCACAGTTGCAAGAACTGACGGATAAGGGTTTTACAAGACCGAGTTTCTCACCTTGGGATGCTCCGGTATTATTTATAAAGAAGAAAGATGGCTCTATGAGGCTATGTATAGAATACTGAAAACTCAACAAGGTAACTATCAAGAACAAGTATCTGTTATCGAGGATTGATGATCTATTTGAATAATTGAGGGGAGCCACTGTGTTTTCTAAGATAGACTTGAGATTCGTATACTACCAGTTGCGAGTTAAAGAGTCGGACGTGCCTAAAACCGCTTTCAGGACTAGGTAAGGTCATTTCGAGTTCCTGGTCATGCCTTTTGGTCTAATGAATGCCCCATCTGCGTTTATGGACTTAATGAATCGTGTTTTTTGACCATACTTAGACAAGTTTGTCATTGTGTTTATTGATGATATCCTGATTTATTCCAAAGATGAGACTGAGCATGCGGAACATTTGAGAAAGGTTTTAAAGATCTTATGGGATAAACAATTGTATGCTAAAATTAGCAAGAGTGAGTTTTGGCTCCGAGAGGTTGGATTCCTCGGCCACATTGTATCGGGTGATGGCATTCGAGTTGACCCAAATAAGATATCTGCTATTATTGAGTGGAAGCCGCCAAAGAATGTAACTGAGGTTAGAAGCTTTTTGTGCTTAGCCAGTTACTATCGACGCTTGGTAAAAGGGTTTTTGATGATTGAAACTCTTTTAACAAGGTTGCTGCAAAAAGATGTTAAGTTTGAATGGTCAGATAAGTGTCAGCAGAGTTTCAAAAAATTGAAGAGGTTGCTAACTGAATCTCTAGTTTTAGTGCAACTTGAGCCGGGAAAGGAATTTGTGGTCTTTAGTGTCACGTCCTTAAATGGACTGGGTGGCGTGCTTATGCAAGAAGGCAAAGTAATAGCATATGTTTTGAGGCAACTAAAGCCGTACAAGAAAATTATCCAACACATGACTTGGAGCTAGCTGCCATTGTATTTTCCTTGAAGGTTTGGAGGCACCATTTGTATGGCAAAACTTGCCGTATATTCACAGATCACAAGAGTTTGAAATATTTGATGACTCAAAGAGAATTGAATCTGAGACAACGGAGATGGTTGGAGCTGATTAAAGATTATGAATTGATCATTGACTACCACCCAGGAAGGGCGAATATGGTCGTAAATGCACTAAGCAGAATCCTTGTTTGCTTTGAGAGCCTTAAACACGCAGTTGGCCTTGATAGATGATGGTTCAGTTTTGGCAGAGTTAAGAGCAAGATTAATGTTTCTACAAGAAATTTGTGCAGCTCAGATCAATGATAGCGATTTACAAGCCAAGAGAACCTGATACGGGACAGGCACCAAATGAGATTTCTAGATTGGTCCTGATGGTTGTTTGATGTTCAGAGACAGGATCTGTGTACCGAGAGACGACGAGCTTATTCAAAGAACTTTGAAAAAAGCACACGATAACCATTTGTCTATTCATCCGGGAAGTACCAAGATGTACAATGATTCGAAGAAAATGTATTGGTGGAAAGGCATGAAAAGTGATATCTCCAAATTTGTATCGAAATGCCTGATATGTCAACAAGTCAAGGCTAAACACCAAGTACCTTTAGGTTTATTATAGCCCGTTATGGTTCCCGAATGGAAATGGGACAAGATTACTATGAGTTTTGTAACATGATTGTCATTAACACCGAAGAAAAAAAATGTCATTTGGGTTATGGTTGATAGACTGACGAAGTCGGCTCATTTTATTCCTGTATGCACAGATTTCTCTCTTGACAGATTGGTCGACTTGTACATATCTGAGATTGTGAGATTACATGGGGTACCGTTATCGATTATTTCAAATAGGGACCCGAGATTCACTTCGAGATTTTAGAAGAAGCTACAAGAAGCCTTGGGTACAAAGTTGAGTTTTAGTACGATATTCCACCCACAGATAGATGGTCAATATGAATGGACGATTCAGACTCTCAAGGACATGTTAAGGTGTTGTGTCCTTAAACTTCAAGGTAGTTGGGAAAATATTTACCATTGGTGAAATTTGCCTACAACAAGAGTTTCCAGACGAGTTTAAAAATGGTAGCTTATGAGGCATTGTATGGCTGAAAGTGTCAGACACCATTGTACTGGACAGAACTCAAAGAGCACCAAATTTATGGAGTTGATTTGATTAAGGAAACTGAAGAAAGGGTTAAAGTGATACGTGATTGTATGAAAGCAGCATCGGATAGGCAAAAGTCATATGCTAATTTGAAAGAAAAGAGATTGAATTTCAAGTTGAAGACAAAGTGTTTTTGAAAGTATCCCCATGGAAAAAAGTCTTGAGATTTGGTCGAAAAGGCAATCTGAGTCCAAGGTTTATTGGACCCTACAAGATTACTAAGAAAATTAGACCGTTAGCCTACCGTTTAGCATTGCCACCTGAATTGGAAAAGATTCATGATGTATTCCATGTATCCATGTTGTGATGATATCGGTCAAACCCCTCCTATGTGATTTCACCTACGGAAGTTGAAACTAGACCGGACATGACTTATGGTGAAGAATCGGTCAAGATTATGGTCGAGAAGTCAAAAAATTGAGGAATAAGAATATAGCCTTGGTGAAAGTGAGGAGGTCACATGGAAACCTGAAGAAACCATGAGAAGTCAATATCTGAACCTGTTTATTGGTAAGACTTTCGAGGACGAAAGTCCTTAGAAGAGGGAGAAACGTAACTTCCCGAATTAGGGCTTAGTTGAAATAGTGATTTCGGGACCACCAATCCGATGTTAAAATAATTAACTTATGATCACTATGAGGTATAGGATATGAAAATAAGCATGTGTTAAAGTTTCATGAAGAAATTCTATGTCTAAGGTGTCAAATTGCAAATTAGGGACCAAATTGAATAAATTGCAAAATTTGGATTCTAGACGCAAATAGTATGAAATTGCTATGGATTATTAATTAGAGATCCTTAAAGAGTAATTTTCCCAATTTCTAAGTTTTTGGACAAAAATGGGCATGCATGGAAAATTTTGAAAGTTTAGTAAGGAAGGGCATTTTGGTCATTTGGTAATAAACTAAATAAAAAGGGAAATTCAAGCTAAAATCAACTCATTTTCTTCTCCATGCTGCCAAAATTCTAAAGGTCTCCATAGATAGGGTTTTCAACATTTTCAAGCTCAATAGTAAGTGTTCCCTTGTCCCTTTTTTAACATTTTTCGTATTTTTGAGATCCTCGTAACATGCTCTCTCTATTTCTACTCATATTTCAAACTAGGGTTCATGTTAAAAAATTTACCCATGCATGATATGTTTGTGTTTTGATTATTTATGGAGAAATATGAGTGTTTAAAGGATGGTAAACAACTTTTACTAAGCAGTTTTTCATGGAAATGGCTTAAGGGACCATTTTGTAAAAGTTGTGAAAATGGGTAGAAAAATGTGAAATGAAAGAAAATGTGGGCTGATATAGGCAAGAAAAATATTTGGCTAGGCTTGGGTAACTTAGAAATTTCATGCATTTCATTATACGAGCCTTAGGACTAAATTGTAAAAGTGTGAAAGGTTAGGGGAAAATTGGTCATTTTGCCCGGGGTGATTTTTAAATCCTAAAATGAAAAATATGATGTATTAATAGTCAAATTTTATTGATATAGACCGCGAGGAACCAATTCCGGAGGTCGACTGTGGAAAACGAAAGGTTTCGGAAAAACAGAAATACGAAACCGAATTAATTACCAGGTAAATTCGTATAACCCGAAGTAAACTCTTAATATACTTAAATATGCATGTTCTTGAATGTATGGAAATTTAGATATTCATTGCATGATAAACCATGAAATGTGGTAGTGTAATTGAAAAGATGATAAATGTCCCGGTTGAAATAGAAAAGGGAATTCGATGGATAAATTATGGCTTACATGACATGAGATCCTGCATGTGTTGCAGAACAGGATTTAGCCCGGACGAGTAATCTGATGATCTAAAAATGGAAAGGATCTAGCTCGAACAGGTGTTCCTTGAGTGATCAAGCCTCTCGGAGAATATGGGTGCATTAAGGATTTAGCCCGGACGTGTAATCCGATTTGAGGACTGAATTTAGCCTGGACTGGCAATTCAAATCTGAGCTTATGAGAGTAACTGTCGTTAAAAGGGATTTAGCCTGGACTGGTAATCCCGACATTGCTCTATGAGTTACTACTACGGGGGATTTAGCCTAGATTGGTAATCCCGCCGTAAGATATAAGGTTCACGGGAGTGCGTACTCGAGATGATCACTTGTATGACTTGATGGTAAATGGCTATCCATTGAGATTTCTGAGAAAGTTTGTAACACCCCGAACCCGAAACCGACACCGGAGTCGAACACGAGGTGTTAACTGACTTCAACCCCTTATAAAATTTATTTTCCAGACACTGCCCAATCTGTGTACTAGTCGTTTTAAAAATCATATCTTGAGTTTCGTAACTCGAAAATCAGTTTTGTAATTTTTCCCAGAAACTAGACTCATGTGCCCATCTATGTATTTTTTTCTAGAATTTTTGGTAGGGCCAATTAGTACAGTTTATTAGTCAAAGTCTCCCATGTTGCAGGGGTCGACTACACTGACCTTTGCCCATTACGACTTGGATATCTCCCTGCACGGGGCTTCAATATTGATGCCGTTTGTTTCTATGAAAACTAGACTCAGAGAGGAATCTGTACATATATGGTACGACCCCTAATTATCTCTGGTTAATTTATAATGAATTTCCAAAGTCGGAGCAGGGAATCCAGAAACCGTTCTGGCCCTGTCCCACAAAAATCTGATTATCTCTTAATATACTGCCCATATGATCTTTTCGTTACTTCCTCATGAAAACAGACTCATCGAGCTTCGATTACATAATTTATTCATCAATTAATTCTACTCCTACTATTTTTAGTGATTTTTCAATCTCATGACACTGCTGCTGCCAGCATCTGTTACGAAAGTAACTAGGTCCATTTCATGCCTACCCTTGATCCAACTCAATCGAACATTCGTGCCATTTTCGCATGGCTTAAAGTTTACATGCCAAAGTTCAAACACAACGTAATAGCTTATACATGCCAAAATGTTCTTCTAAGCCAACTAAGAAGAAAGTACCAAAACTTGCTATCCGGTGTGATGACTTCGATGACGGCCTGACCCCGCAAAAATAGATGAGTCCAAGCAACCTATAATGGGTGACAAGGAAACACCGAGTGAGTTTATAACTCAGTAAGTCATAAGCAATGCACTACCATCCATCAATAACATTATCACAAGAGGAAACAAAATGGAACGAGACAATTTACTCCATCCATACCGAACCATACCATAGTTCCTCCAACCTATCGATTCAGTTTCATATCAATTCATGCATTCACATTCCATATACTCATCAATAGGACATTGAAGCATTTTCATAAATCAATTTATTTTCGTTACAATCAAACGACTAAACGGCCTTTCACCCATCCTACGATAAATTTTATGTACGTGACTTCAAGTATATTTGTCACATAGGTTCAAACTTACCGAGCTCAACACCAAGTATAAGCATAGCACCTATTAGCCATGTACTCAAGACACTTACCCGATCCGCTGTCCCGATCGACTCAATAATGTCGCACACATAGTGTCCATAATGATTCACGAATGTATATTGAGTCCGCACACTCAGTGCTATATAATCAACTCGCACACTTAGTGCTACGTAATCAAATCGCACACTTAGTGCTACATAGTCAAACTCGCACACTTAGTGCCGCATGGTCAATTCGCACACTTAGTGCATCATATTCATTTCGCACACTTAGTGCAACATAGTCAAATCGCACACTTAGTGCTGTACAATTTAATCCCGCGCACTTAGCGCCAATCTCATGGTCATAAATGGTTATACCCGCACGTTTAGTGCCGAGATCAACAACTCAGTACATCTTACCTCTTTTCATTCAACAATTTCATCATCACATACGTACATGCATATATATATATGTATATTTATTCATTCCATTCAGCATCAATACATAAACATTATGACCATTTGAAATAATACCAACTACATGCTTAATGACTTACCTTGTGTTGGGTAAGACGGTTCCAACTCGGCTACTCAGTGATCTTTTCTTTGCCTTTGCTTGATTCTCCTCCTTTAGCTCCTTGAGCTTAATCAATAATTCACTAGTTTAACCATCTTGTTAAACATTCATAATTCAATTACACATGCTTATGTATGTTTGTATATTCGGCAACCATCCTCACTAATTACTCATGTTGATGGCCGAATGGATGTATGTGTGTACAATGTCAACTATAACATCATGTAATTCCACATATGACTACATTTCTTAAGTTCCACATCTTAATGCCCATTATACATAATCAAATTTAACATCATATATATATTTACTCATGTGGCCGAATATACATACTCCCATATAATATCAAGTACTCACTTTAAGTATATTGCCGAATATACTTAATCATACACACACCTAACCAAAATAATTTCTAAAATCTTTATATCATTTAATACATCTAATTATCCTTTTTCACATTATCAACTCAAATCACATACATTATTTACTATAACATCTTTACATTCGGCATTGGTGTCAACCATAGTAGCCGATTCTTCCTACTTTGTACCCATGCATCTATTAATCCTTAGTTGGTTCAAACACTTCACACACTAGGATTCATCAAATTTTTAACAAGAAATAAAATCTCTAATCCTCAAACTACCATGGCCGAACCTTCATGGAGTTGCTAAGACTCCTCATTTCTACTTCTCACACACTCTCACATCCAAACCCTTTTATTAAACACCCAAAGTCAGCCATCTCCTTACCTCATCACCAAAGACATCAAAATACCAACCAAGAACGTAACATTCATGGCGAATGTCATCTCCATCATTTAACAAAGTTTGAACCATGGCTAGGTAGATTTTGAACTTACAACTTAAAATATACATGAATCTCAAAGAATAACATTAAACATACCTCAATCTAGTTACATGCATGGCCAAACTTCCTCCTAATCCTCTTCCTTAGGATTTTCGGTCAAAAGAGGTTGAAAAAGGATGAACAAAACCTTTCTTTTCCTTCCTTTAGCTCACGGCAATGGGGTGTATGCATGAGACCATTATTATTTTTTTTCTTTTTTTTCATCACCCTTCCTTTCATTATTTAATTATCATGCTTATTATTTTATTATCCTTACCATACATCACTAACACAACATGTTGGTGACATGTTTCCACCCATAGCATGGCCGACCACTACATATTAGGGAGGGGGAATTTGACATGCAAGTCCCCTTTTTCTTCCACATGCACTAATAGGTCCTCATGCATTGACCTATCACATTGTAAAATTTTCTCATATAAGTCCTATTGACTAAATTCACATGCAATCGACTAAATCGAAGCTTGAAATTTTCACACATTCATGATTACATATTCTAGACAATAAACATCACATTCAAACCTTTCGGTGACTCGGTTTAGCGGTCCCGAAACCACTTCCCGACTAGGGTCAATTTTGGGCTGTCACAACTCTCCCTCACTTAAGAAATTTTCGTCCTCGAAAATCTTACCGGTAAATAGGTTTGGATATCGTTCTTTCATCGAGCTCTCGGGTTCCCAGGTTGCTTCCTCGATCCCGTGTTTGAGCCACAACACCTTAACCAACGGAACCCTTTTATTTCGCAACTCTTTCACTTCACGAGCTAGGATACGAATCGGTTCTTCTTCATAGCTCAAGTCAGATTGAATTTCAACTTCTGAGGGATTAATCACATGTGACGGATCGGATCTATAACGTCGAAGCATTGAAACATGGAAGACATCGTGCATCCTTTCAAGTTCAGGGGCAAAATCAATCTATATGCAACCGGCCCCACTCGTTCGGAAATTTCGTACGGCCCAATGAATCTCGGGCTCAACTTGCCTTTACGGCCAAATCTGAGTACCTTCTTCCAAGTGACACTTTAAGAAACACTTTATCTCCCACCTGATATTCAATGTCCTTTCGTTTTAAATCCGCATACGATTTTTGACGATCTGTGGCTACCTTCAGACTTTCGCGGATTACCTTTACTTTTTGTTCGGCATCTTTAATCAAATCAACTCTGAAAATTTTACTTTCACCAAGCTCGGTCCAAAACAATGGCGTACGGCATTTACGACGTACAAAGCCTCATAAGGTGCCATCTTAATACTTGATTGAAAACTATTGTTGTAAGCGAATTCAATCAAAGGTAAATACCGTTCCCATGAACTACTGAACTCGAGGATGCAACATCTCAACATATCCTCAAGTATTGAATTATCCGCTCGGATTGACCATCGTTTGGGGTGAAAACCGGTGCTAAAATGCAGCTTGGTACCCAAAGCTTCTTGCAATTTCTTCCAAAATCGTGAGGTGAATCTCGGATCTCTATCCGACACGATAGAAATAGGTACTCCATGTAATCTCACAATCTGAGAGACATACAATTCGGCTAGTTTATCCAATGAAAGATCCGTACGCACGGGGATAAAGTGAGCCGACTTAGTCAGCCTATCAACAACAACCCAAATCGCATCCTTCTTACTTGCGGACAATGGCAGTCCGGACACAAAGTCCATTGTGACTCGGTCCCATTTCCACTCGGGTATCATGATCGGCTGAAGTAACCCTGAAGGCACTTGATGTTCCGCTTTCACTTGTTGACATATTAAACATCTCGAAAAAAGTCAGAGATGTCTCGTTTCATACCATGCCACCAAAACCGACGTTTCAAGTCGTTGTACATTTTCGTGCTCCCCGGGTGAATTGACATTCGGCTACAATGGGCTTGTTCAGAATCATCGGAATGAGTTCCGAATTCCTTGGAACACACAAACGACTTTAAACCTCAAACAACCATCATCATCAATCTGAAACTCCGATTCCTTGTTCGGAACACACTCAGCTCGTTTTGCAACCAATTCATCATCGACTTTCTGAGCTTCACGAATTTGATGAGTCAATAATGGTTTGGCTTTTAATTCAGCTACTAACACATTGTCAGGTAGAACAGACAAGTGTACATTCATCGCTCGCAAAGCAAACAGTGATTTCCGGCTTAAGGCATCCGCAACCACATTAGCCTTTCCCGGGTGGTAATCAATGACAAGCTCGTAATCTTTCAACAACTCAAGCCATCGTCTTTGTCGCAGATTCAAGTCTCGTTGAGTCATCAAATATTTGAGACTTTTGTGATCCGAAAACACATGGCACTTCTCACCAAACAAATAATGTCGCCATATTTTCAATGCAAACACAATGGCGGCTAGTTCGAGATCATGGGTCGGATAATTTCTCTCGTGTGGCTTCAATTGTCTCGACGCATAGGCCACAACTCGACCTTCTTGCATCAATACGCAACCCAACCCAAGTAGGGATGCGTCACTATAAATGACAAACTCTTTACCCGATTCGGGTTGCACCAAAATTGGAGCTTCAGTCAAATGAGTTTTCAGTTGATCGAAGCTTTTCTGACATTTCTCCGTCCATTCGAACTTAACATCCTTTTGAAGTAGCTTCGTCATTGTGTGGCTATCATCGAGAAACCTTTGACAAATCGTCGGTAATAACCGGCGAGCCCTAGAAAGCTCCGGACTTCGGTAACATTTCTCGAGGCTTCCAGTTAAGTATGGCTGAAATTTTGCTCGGGTCAACTCGAATACCCGATGCGGAACCACATGACCCAAGAAGCTAACCTCTCTTAACCAGAACTCACACTTACTGAACTTAGCATATAACTGCTTATCCCGCAAAATTTGCAACACTAGCCTCAGATGCTCAGCATGTTCGGTCTCATCTCTTGAATAGACCAAGATGTCATCAATAAACACAACTACGAACCGATCCAAATACGGCCTGAAGATCCGATTCATCAAATCCATAAACACCGCAGGGGCATTAGTGAGCCCAAACGGCATCACTAAGAACTCGTAGTGACCGTACCTCGTTCTGAAAGCAGTTTTGGGTACGTCCGAATCTCGAATCCGCAACTGATAATAACCCGATCTCAAATCTATCTTTGAAAACACCGATGCTCCCTTTAATTGATCGAACAGATCATAATACGTCGGTAACGGATACTTATTCTTTATCGTCACTTTATTCATTGACGATAGTCAATGCACAACCTCATGGTTCCGTCCTTCTTTTTCACGAACAATACTGGTGCACCCCAAGGTGAGAAACTCGGTCGAGCGAAACCTCTACCGTCAATTCTTGCAACTGAGCTTTCAACTCTTTTAACTCGGTTAGTGCCATACGATACGGAGCGATCGAAATTGGCGTAGTTCCAGGTACAAGCTCAATACCAAACTCTACCTCCCGAACAGGTGGCAAACCCGGTAACTCTTCAGGAAAAACATCCGGGATTCACAAACCACCGGCACCGATTCAGGGTTTCTTTTCTAACTCCTTGTCATCAAGTACATACGCGAGGTATGCTTCGCACCCTTTCCTTACATATTTCTGGGCCAACATTGCTGATATTACAGCTGGCAACCCCCTTAAGTCTGCAGACTCAACTCGGATTATTTCGTTATTTGCGCACCTCAAATCGATAGTCTTGCTTTTGCAATTCACAACCGCATCATGCGCGGTTAACCAATCCAAACCAAGAATAACATCAAACTCGTCGAACGGCAAAAGCATCAAATCGGCCGGAAAACAGGATTCTCAGATTATTAGAGGGCATCTCTTACACACTTTATCAACAAGTACGCATTGACCCAAAGGGTTTGATACTCGAATTACGAGCTCAGTAGACTCAACAGGTAGAGTCTTACTGGTTGCTAAGGTTTCGCATACATATGAATGAGTAGAACCAGGGTCAATCAATGCAATCACATTAGTATCAAAGAGAGTGAAGGTACCAGTATGACGTCGGGGGAGGATGCCTCCTCTCGTGCACGAATGGCATATGCTCTAGCAGGAGTACGGTTCTCGGCTCGATCGGCCGTATCAGAGGCCCCCTCTGACTACCACCCCTGCCTCCTAAAATTCTCGGTGGTCTACCTCTAGATGTCACTCCACTAGGTCTTGCACCTTGAATCTTATTCTTCTCATCCAGCTCCGTGCAATCTCTAATGAAGTGGTCCTTCGAACCGCATCCGTAACAGGCCCTGCTAGTAGACTTGCCCCAACATTCACCTAGGTGTCGTCTTCCACATTGGGGACATTCAGGTTTCTCGTGACGATTATTGCCCACACTAGCTACCGAAGTAGCTCGGGAGCCCATCGATGGTCTTGCCCTGATGGAAATTCCTGCAGTCGCCCTCGACTTATTAATGTCCTCCCTGAACTTCTTTACAGCTGAGAACGGAGCTTTACCCGTCGATCTTTTACGATAATCTCTATCTTCAAATTCAGCCTTCCTCTTCTCCTTTCCAAGTTCTTCGCCTTGCAGGCTCGTTCGACTAGTGTTACGAATTCTTTTATTTCCAAAATACCCATTAGTAGCTTTAAATCTTCATTCAATCCTTCCTCGAATCTTTTGCACATAGCAACCTCATCAGCTACACACTCCCGGGCATACCTACTGAGTCTTACGAATTCATGTTCGTATTCAGATACAGTCATACGGCCTTGCTTGAGTTCCAAGAACTCCTTACGCTTCTGATCAATGAACCGTTGGCTAATAAATTTCTTTCGGAATTCCGTTTGAAAGTAGTCCCAAGTTACTCGCTCGTTCGGGACTATGGAAATCAAGGTCCTCCACCAATAGTAGGCTGAGTCTCGCAACAAAGATACAGCACATTTTAGACATTCGTCGGGTGTGCATGACAATTCATCGAACACCCGAATGGTGTTATCAAGCCAGAACTCGGCCCTTTCGGCATCATCAGTTACTATGGCCTTGAACTCCTCGGCCCCACGCTTCCTAATCAAGTCTACAGGTGGCTTACTCAGCCTCACAGGATCAGCGACTGATGGCATTACAGGCTCTTGGGGTGGATTATTCAAATTTGGGAATTGTTGGACAGCCGGGTTGGTTCGGGCATATTGCGCGACCCACTCATTCATCATGGTAAAGAAGGCTTGTTTAGCCCCCTCACCTTGATTATTCGCAGATGACTGAGGTTCAATAGGCAGCGTCCCTTGTGCAGGAGCAGCCGCTACGCTCTCAACGTCATCCGCTAGGGTTCTTTCTTCACCGGGGTCCATTTACTAATCAAAACAAAAACATTTCAACCGTCAGAAGTCATCACACATTTAAACATTAACATTCGGCATGTATAGCTAGACTCATACGCGCTATGGTAGTCCTAGAACCGACTAAACCATAGCTCTGATACCAATGAAATGTAACACCCCGAACCCAAAACCGACACCGGAGTCGAACACGAGGTGTTAACTGACTTTAACCCCTTATAAAATTTCATTCAACAACTCAGTACATCTTACCTCTTTTCTTTTCATTCAACAATTTCATCATCACATACGTACATGCATATATATATGTATATTTATTCATTCCATTCAGCATCAATACATAAACATTATGACCATTTGAAATAATACCAACTACATGCTTAATGACTTACCTTGTGTTGGGTAAGACGGTTCCAACTCGGCTACTCAGTGAGCTTTTCTTTGCCTTTGCTTGATTCTCCTCCTTTAGCTCCTTGAGCTTAATCAAAATTCACTAGTTTAACCATCTTGTTAAACATTCATAATTCAATTACACATGCTTATGTATGTTTGTGTATTCGGCAACCATCCTCACTAATTACTCATGTTGATGGCCGAATGGATGTATGTGTGTACAATGTCAACTATAACATCATGTAATTCCACATATGACTACATTTCTTAAGTTCCACATCTTAATGCCCATTATACATAATCAAATTTAACATCATATATATATTTACTCATGTGGCCGAATATACATACTCCCATATAATATCAAGTACTCACTTTAAGTATATTGCCGAATATACTTAATCATACACACACCTAACCAAAATAATTTCTAAAATCTTTATATCATTTATAACACATCTAATTATCCTTTTTCACATTATCAACTCAAATCACATACATTATTTACTATAACATCTTTACATTCGGCATTGGTGTCAACCATAGTAGCCGATTCTTCCTACTTTGTACCCATGCATCTATTAATCCTTAGTTGGTTCAAACACTTCACACACTAGGATTCATCAAATTTTTAACAAGAAATAAAATCTCTAATCCTCAAACTACCATGGCCGAACCTTCATGGAGTTGCTAAGACTCCTCATTTCTACTTCTCACACACTCTCACATCCAAACCCTTTTATTAAACACCCAAAGTCAACCATCTCCTTACCTCATCACCAAAGACATCAAAATACCAACCAAGAACGTAACATTCATGGCCGAATGTCATCTCCATCATTTAACAAAGTTTGAACCATGGCTAGGTAGATTTTGAACTTACAACTTAAAATATACATGAATCTCAAAGAATAACATTAAACATACCTCAATCTAGTTACATGCATGGCCAAACTTCCTCCTAATCCTCTTCCTTAGGATTTTCGGTCAAAGGAGGTTGAAAAAGGATGAACAAAACCTTTCTTTTCCTTCCTTTAGCTCACGGCAATGGGGTGTATGCATGAGACCATTATTATTTTTTTTTCTTTTTTTTTCATCACCCTTCCTTTCATTATTTAATTATCATGCTTATTATTTTATTCTCCTTACCATACATCACTAACACAACATGTTGGTGACATGTTTCCACCCATAGCATGGCCGGCCACTACATATTAGGGAGGGGGAATTTGACATGCAAGTCCCCTTTTCTTCCACATGCACTAATAGGTCCTCATGCATTGACCTATCACATTTTAAAATTTTCTCATAGAAGTCCTATTGACTAAATTCACATGCAATCGACTAAATCGAAGCTTGAAATTTTCACACATTCATGATTACATATTTTAGACAATAAACATCACATTCAAACCTTTCGGTGACTCGGTTTAGCGGTCCCGAAACCACTTCCCGGCTAGGGTCAATTTTGGGCTGTCACAGTGTTAGCCAAGTTTTGAACTTGAAACAAAAGGGTGTTTAGTCAATACAAGTGACCATACTTGTAGAATGTATTAAGTGTTGAAATCGGCCCCAAAATAGACATGCATATTCGGCCAAGGGGGAAAAATTAGCTAAAATGTTGAGTTTGATTCATGATTCCGTACATATGTGACTTTAATGTCTAATGTATAAATATGGGCTAAGTGCCTTGTGTTCCTCTTTTCGATGCTCAAATGATTAAATCAATTTATTTGTTTAATTAAGCTCAAGAGCAAAGGGGAACTAAATCCGATAAAGGGAAGGAAAAAGTGGTCGAATAGCTATCGGAATCGTTCGACAACACCCGAGGTAAGTTCTTGAGTAAAAGAGCTTAAATTATGATGTGATTAGATCATGTTTTAAGCAAATTAAAATCATGCTCTTTGTGTGGCTATTGAGCCGAATTTGCAAGAATGATAAATGTCTTGTGTTTGAGTTTTGCTAACGAAAATGAAATACGAATGGGCCATGATTTATTGTTAAATGTGCATGGTTATTTGAATGATTTCCGGGCTAAGTCCCGAAGGCTTGTGCTAAGTGACAATATCCGGACTAAGATCCGAAGGCATTTGTGCGAGATACTAATTCCGGGCTAAGCCCGAAGGCATTTGTGCTAGATACTAATTCCGGGCTAAGCCCGAAGGCATTTGTGCGAGTTACTAAATCCGGGTTAAGTCCCGAAGGCATTTGTGCGAATTACTATAACCGGGCTATGTCCCGAAGGCATTTGAACGAGGAGCTATATCCGGTTAAATTCCGAAGGTACGTGATTTGGGAATGAATGAACTTGCTGTAAAATTCCAGTTAATACTCTCGAAACATCCCAACATTGAGGTATGTTTCGTATGTGCTTGAATTTAGTTGAGCCCTTACAAATAAGTATTCGCTCAGTTGATAAACGAGCTACCGGCCTTTGGCTGAGTTGATCTTTTGTGTATGTACATAAGGGTTGATAATGTGAAGCAAGTACGATATCGTAAATTTGTGCATATGAAATTATCCGTTTAGCTATATGAATGCTATACTTTTGTTGTGCTGGAATTCCTTGCTCAAAACTTACTAAGCATAAATTGCTTACTCCGTTTCATTGCTCCTCTGTTTATAGATTTGGTTCTCCAGCTATCGGACTCGGGATCTTGAGGTCAAATTCGCCCACACTATCAAAGCCCCTTTTTGGTACAATTTTGGTTGAACTTCGAAATGGCATGTATAGGACTACCCGTTTGTTGTGGGTCGTGGACCCTTTGGACTTGTATAAATTTTGGATAGCCATGCGAAAATGGCTTATATGTGTTTGAGTATAATGTTATAATCATTTGGTGTGGATATGCTTGACAAGGATTGGCCACGGGGATGGTTAATCACTTTCATAAATTGTGCTATTTATGCAAAAAGGGCTAGTTGAATCATGGAAACCATGAAATAGGTAAAGTCTACCTTAAAGGCAAATGCTGACAGCAGCAGTGATGTAGATTTGGAAAATCACTAAAAATAGTAGGAATGGAATTAAATAGTGAATAAATTATGTAAACAAACCTTGATGAATCTACTTTCATAGGAAAGTAACAAAACAATCATACGGACAGTATGTTAAGAGATATTCAGGTTCTCGTGAGATAGGGCCAGAACGGTTTCTGGATTTCCTGTTCCGACTTTGGAAATTCATTATAAATTAACCAGAGATAATTAGGAGTCATACCATATATGGATAGATTCCTCTCTGAGTCTAGTTTCTATAGAAACAAACGGCATCAGTATTGGAGCCCTGTACAAGGAGATATCCAAGTCGTAATGCACAAAGGTCAGGGTAGTCGATCCCTGTAACATGGGAGACTTTGACTAATAAACTGTACTAATTGGCCCGACCAAAAATTCTAGAAAAAAATATGTAGACGGGCATATGAGTCTAGTTTCAGGAAAAAATCACGAAACTGATTTTCGAGTTGTGAAACTCAAGATATGATTTTTAAAGCGACTAGTACGCAGATTGGCAGTGTCTGGGAAATATTTTTATAAGGGGTTTAAAGTTTGTTAACACCTCGTGTTCAACTCCGGTGTCGGTCTCGGGTTCGGGGTGTTACACCGTAACTTTAAATTCTCACTGGTTAATTCAGGGACATCTACTCTATTATCAGACATATTCACAGGTCGTAAAACTGCAAAATATATGAACATGCATGCTTAACATAAATTTGAGACAAACATAAATCACAATTTACCCATACAAATTATGTAATTAATGAATCTAGTGATACAAATTATGTAATTAATAAATCTAGTGACATAAAAATTTCTCGTGGACTAAATTTGTAATTCAATTATATTCACTTTATGATAGAAATATAATTTTGTTTCTAAGATAAAATTCTATCAACATGATAAAATTATTAAATTAATCTTCATAACTCTTGTGGATAATTCTATCTTAACATTAATATATATGCTTTTGTATGTGATTTTAACCTTAGTAATGGTATTTAACTAAAGAAACTAGGTAGATATTAATCTAATTCAAGTTCATTATGCAAAATATCAAATGTTTGCAATCCTTATGTGATCTTAAGGACAATATATAATTTTATTTAAGGTTTAAGGGTATAAAAAGCCCTTAAACTTTAAAAAAAACAATATTAAGCCTCTCCTTTTAAAATCAATAAGCTTAATTTCTTTTTTTGAAAAGGTTTGAGAGCTTTTTTGTTACATTTTAAAAGTTCAAGTACCCAAATGAGTGCAAAAAAAAAAGGTTTTAATTTTTTTTAAAAAGTTTGAGGGCTTTTTGCACCCTTAAACATTTATTTAAGTAAGGTTATTGTGTTTTATAAAAAAAAAAAGATAAGGTTATTGTGGTTAATTCCCTAATTAAATAAAATTATATGGATCACTAGATATCTATTCTAAATTTTATTGCTAAAAAATTTATACAATAAATTTAATTTTTATGCATTTATAAGATTTTCAAAAATTGTATGCATAAAAATAACTAGACAATACATATACGATACTTAATAACTCAAATAATCAATAAAATTTCCTAAAATTTTCAAAGAGACACAATAAGAAATCCCTATAATATATTTCTATAGAAAACTTAAGATTTTAAAACACAAAATTGTCCCAATGATTGCTAACAAAATTTGCATAGAGAACTTCAAACAATTTTTAACCCTTTTTTTATACACTCAAATAGAACAAGACAGAGGCAAGAAACAATGTTCTGACAACAAATGTTAACAAATTCAAGCAATTCAAAAATAAAATAATGAAAGAATGATCAATTATTACCTCCAAACATTATCGAAGTAAAAAAAAAAAAACACACTTGAAATGAGAAGAATAACAACACCAAGAAGGATGTTGAATTTTGTAATATAAAATAGAATTGCCAAAATCTTTTAAACATTTGAAAACATCTCATTAGATAGTATAGTTTAAGGACATGGAATTATTTTCTACTAAGGGACCTTGATTCGCTTTTACACATATTTATACTAGTTCTATCATTAAGAACTACCATAATCATTTTCTCCTAATTTCATGACCATAATTAGAAATTATGAGAATATAAGAATTGCTTTTATATTTTAGTGATCCTCACAATATGAACCACTAAATCCACTTAAAACAGTTCCCACGTTTAAAAAAATATAACATAATATAATTAGACAACAATATTTAAACTAATGGTATTTTGTGTACTATTAATGAGTCAGTCAAGATAATTTATTAAGTTTTATTGGTCTGGCAATGAATTTAGTGGTGAAGTGAAGGGAAGGTATGGGTTTTTACCTCCCTAAAATAAATTTTTTTTAATTTAAATTTCTTTACAATTTATAAAATTTTAAATTAATAATAATAAAATTGTATTTTACTCTTAAAATAATAAAAATTTAATTTAATTTTTTAAAAATTATAAAAATATAAACTATTAAAATAATAAAATTATATTTTACTATTATAAAAATATATAATTTAATTTTGAATTTTCTTTTAAAGAGAATCAACTTGTCAAAATTTAATATATCATGTTGTTGTTTTCTACCCAAAAAAGTGGAATTGGAGTTGCTAAATTCTAATTGATTGATAATTCCATCCTACCATTTCCATATTTCTTTGACAATTAATTTCCTACTTTGACAGCAATATATGGGAAATGAATTATAAGGAAAAATCCAAATTCCTTCTTATATACATGATTCTTTTACCTTTAGGTCTATATTTCAAATTATGCCAACTTTTAACTTAAAAAAGGCATCCCTATTTCAGGAATAAAACTTTAAACATTTCATATCCATTTTTTCTAACATGTCACACAATATTAAAAAGCTGCAAAAAAGCTGCCGACTTTTTTTTTTTAAATAAAGTTAGAAAAGTAATGGGTTTTAAAATATAAAAATTTCATTACGACTAAGAAAAAGGGGTTAGGAGGTACCTTGGAAATTGTCTCCTTTTCCTTCCGAGGGATTGTGGATTAAACTTTAATTTTGAAGCATCTTAGCTTGTAAATGATTAGTCTTAGATTTATAATTTCAAAAAAATAATGTTACAATGTGACTTAAATAAATCAAAATTTGTAACTCCAAATGTAATATCTTCAACGTTACTATTTTATCAGTATGAGTTTGGCATATATACATAAACCAAGGAACTAGAACCTAAGAAATCTGGGAATAGGCCTTGGAGGCTTGGGCCCTGAAAATTAAGCTTGTTTGGACCACAACACTTCGCAATCAGACCCAAAAATAGAGCACTAATCTTGGAATTTTGGATTGCATTCTAATCTCAAAAACCAAGTGCGTCGTCGTTTCTTACTAACCTCTTCTATAAGTATATTGTAAACCCTAATCCCTTCGTCTATCAGAACATCTTCTCAGGTATGTGCTATTTGTTTTGCAAATTACGGCAGTGTTAAGCACGAAATAGCCCCTTGCTTCCTAAAGTTTTTAGTTGCAAGGAATACACGAGAAAAGGGTATTGTGCAAAATTGAAGTTTGTTGGCGCCACATTTCAGTTTTTTGTTTGAATTTTATCTCACTCAAACAATGTTTGGAGCCAGAAAATTGGGTTTTCTTTCATTTGTTCATTTGTTTTTTTTTCAGAATAATTGCAAAGCAAAATGATGAAAGTAATTTAAAAATCTGAATTCTGTGTGGGAATCCCATTCTGGGTCTTCGAAGTTCTCTGATTGCTTTGCGGAACTATGTGTTTTTCTTCAATTTGTTGTTTACAAAGATGGGTTGGTTTTATTCTCTTTTTTGTTTTCTAATAAAAAAAACTGTATAGTAAGCAAGATGAGGAGATCCGTTTGACAGCTGAATTTAATGTGGAATTTCTACAGTTCTAATGGTCTTCAAAGTTCTCTGATTGCTTTCATACTTAAAAATACTGAAGTGCTATGCTTATGGCTAAAGAGCTGCTTCTTTTTGGCATTTTGGCTTCCGTTAATTTGCTATTACGGGTTTTAAGTTGTGTTGCATAGGGAAGTTAAGGGCCAGAATAATTGGGCACCAAAATTCATAGTCTGATGTGTATATATTACTTCAGGCTATACGAGCATGGTGCAATAGAAATTGTTTCTTCTTTATGTTCACTCATAGCTGGACTTGGAAATATCAAAAGACTGGTGCAGCAAGAACTGTGAAGAACACATGCTTTGCTTTTTCTTGGTTTCCATCTTATTTATATCATATAGCTGGGATGTATCTCTCGAGTCTTTACTTGCATCCTTGAAAGTAACCCGTCTCTTGTGTCAATGCTACTTGTTTGACGTTGGGATGAGTGAATTTTTCAGGTTGGAAGTGCTGATTTACCCTTTAAAATGAATGGCCACAATGTTCCTGTTTAGGGTATTGGATCTAATTTGTTACATTGTATCTGCTGGGAAAGAAATATGACATCTTCGACCACTATATTTTAAAAATTATATAATGGGCTTGATTTGCACTATTTGAAAAACTGTACTGTTGAAAATGGCATCTTCTGTGAGGCTTAAGATATGATACCATGGGAATGGATTCTGATTCTTCGTTTGCTTTTTAACTTTGAGCTTGACATTTGAAGGATGCAATAAATATGTTTCTTGGCCTGGATTTCTATCTAAAATGAGGATTTGACTTTTGTCCTATTCAACTTAATTAAATACATTAACAACTTACATATTGTGAATGTATACAATCTTATAATTCAAGTATTACAGATGAATCATTTGGGAGATTCTGGAGATGGTATCTTTG
Source organism: Gossypium hirsutum (assembly GCF_007990345.1). NCBI lineage: Eukaryota > Viridiplantae > Streptophyta > Magnoliopsida > Malvales > Malvaceae > Gossypium > Gossypium hirsutum. The sequence continues at coordinate 53,321,992 of NC_053436.1, read as the reverse complement.
TCATTGATTATAAATCAACAAATCTCTAACATTCCCTTTTCTTGTAACTTAACACTTCTTAAACTGGTCATAAATTGTCTCACTAATCGGATGATGGGAAGAGGGTTCTCTAAATGAACAGCATGCCCGCAGCTGGGCACCACAACCATCTGATGGAGCTTGCTCACTGCATCATCTCTATCATGCCCGATTTCATGCCACATTTTCTGAGCCACCCTTTTGAATTTCTCATCTTTCTCCCCAACTACGAGCATAAGAGGCACTTTGCAATGTTTCAAGTCTTCCCATAATGATCTGTATAATAAATTGAAAAAACATGTTAAAATGGGAGCATGCATTTACAAGTTCAACCACTTAATGGCCTTCAAGGTAGATAATCTATGTCAGAAATCAGAACTGATGCATGGCTCTTCCATTGTTTTACCATGCAGTCATGCACTTTGCATTAAAACTTCAATAAAAGCCTTTGCTTTCAAAAATAAAACATGGGTTGGGACTATTAACAAACTAAAACTCTTAACCAAAATGAAAAAGCAAAAAATAAACAAATAAAAGTAAATGAAAGGCTTGCGGCTGTCATCCAGGGCAAAAATAAAACATGGGTTGGGACTATTAACAAAATAAAAATCTAACCAAAAACGAAATAGCAAAAAATAAACAAATAAGTAAATGAAAGGGCTTACGGCTGTCTTCCAGGGCTTAAACCAGACAAGACTTTCGCGAGACCTTGCAAGTCATCATGCACCGACCGTCTAACAACAATATGATTAAAATAGGGATGGCTCCTCAAGCTGTTCAATGGATATCAGCAAAGAGGTGAAGAACAGCACACTAGCAAAGCACTTTTAATATAATTATCAAAAGCTGAGAACAGAGACAAGAAAAACACCTCTTCCACAAGCCTCCAGAATACCAGGTGTTTAGGAAGAGCTGTAAACCATGTGTAACGATAGAACGAGCTTTAGAGTCATCTTTCGCCCTACGAATTTTTCTTGCCACTGCATCTTCTAGTCCAGGACTTCCCGATAATATAACAGCCCCTTCAATCTGAAAAGGTTTGCCTTCAATAATGCAAATATAATAATTTACTCCAGAGACTACCGCTATCTCATACTCCATAAATTTACCTTATCACTGAATTTCAGCGCCATGTACAATGCGATCCTTGCTCCATAGAATATCCAACGAGAGTAACTTCATCAGGAGTGACATGTTCAATTAATTTCAACAGCAAATCTGCAATAATCTCGATG